>NC_091455.1:7129733-7429733 GCF_027789765.1 Dendropsophus ebraccatus
CTGTGTGGTGAGCGAGCTGTGATACCGCGCGGACTGTGTGGTGAGCGAGCTGTGATACCGCGCGGACTGTGTGGTGAGCGAGCTGTGATACCGCGCGGACTGTGTGGTGAGCGAGCTGTGATACCGCGCGGACTGTGTGGTGAGCGAGCTGTGATACCGCGCGGACTGTGTGGTGAGCGAGCTGTGATACCGCGCGGACTGTGTGGTGAGCGAGCTGGGATAACGTGCGATTAGTCACCGCCATGTTTCTCTGATCCTGGACAATCCTTTACAGCGTACAGTGATCAGCCCGGATCAGTACTGCCCTCTCTATGTAACGGTGTCAGGTGAAGCTTCCTGTGCGGTGACATCTCTCCTGTACTCGTGTCGTGCTGCGTTACGCCCTCGCTTGTCACGGTCGCTCTCGGCATCAGCCGGGGATGGATGGCCCTTGTAGAATAATTATAAAAGCCCGTAGTGGCTGCGTTGCTTGAGTGAGTCTAGAAGGAGTAGGATCTCAATCTTCCCTCTAATAGGCCTGTGACAGTCAGCGTGGCGGGCGGCCGCGGGCCCCTCGTGCCACCGGCTGGATTGTCATTAAACACCAGGTAGCTGAGCGCAGGCCTGAGGAAGGGCCGAGTACTCGCAGCTCTGACAGCGGCCATTAGTCATGGCCGGGCTACCCAGACGTGTCACACGGCAATCCCCAGCCCTGCTTAAAGTGACTTATTGCCCCTGTCTGCGCGCCGCCATTGTGATTTGATAATCGGTAAATGTTTGTCAAAGATGAATTTGCTCCTTTATTCAGTGCCGTGTACGGGGACAAAATGAAAAGAAGCTCGCTGCCACTCACCGCGAAGGAGTGAACGAGCGGGACACGGCGTAAAGAGCGAGAACAATGCACTGAACACCGAGGAAGAGAGAAGAGGCCGAAAGAGACTGTAATCTGGTATATACGCTTCCCCCGCTCAGTGCACAGTCTGGTATATACACTGCCTCCGCTCAGTGCACAGTCTGGGGTATACTCTGCCTCCGCTCAGTGCACAGTCTGGTATATACTCTGCCCCCCGCTCAGTGCACAGTCTGGTATATACTCTGCCCCCGCTCAGTGCACAGTCTGGTATATACTCTGCCCCCCGCTCAGTGCACAGTCTGGTATATACACTGCCTCCGCTCAGTGCACAGTCTGGTATATACGCTTCCCCCGCTCAGTGCACAGTCTGGTATATACTCTGCCTCCGCTCAGTGCACAGTCTGGTATATACTCTGCCCCCCGCTCAGTGCACAGTCTGGTATATACTCTGCCCCCGCTCAGTGCACAGTCTGGTATATACGCTGCCTCTGCTCAGTGCACAGTCTGGTATATACGCTTCCCCCGCTCAGTGCACAGTCTGGTATATACGCTTCCCCCGCTCAGTGCACAGTCTGGTATATACTCTGCCCCTGCTCAGTGCACAGTCTGGTATATACGCTTCCCCCGCTCAGTGCACAGTCTGGTATATACGCTGCCTCTGCTCAGTGCACAGTCTGGTATATACTCTGCCCCCCACTCAGTACACAGTCTGGTATATACTCTGCCCCCGCTCAGTGCACAGTCTGGTATATACGCTGCCCCCGATCAGTGCACAGTCTGGTATATACGCTGCCTCTGCTCAGTGCACAGTCTGGTATATACGCTGCCCCCCGCTCAGTGCACAGTCTGGTATATACACTGCCCCCCCGCTCAGTGCACAGTCTGGTGTATACGCTGCCCCCCGCTCAGTGCACAGCCTGGTATATACGCTACCCCCCGCTCAGTGCACAGTCTGGTATATACACTGCCCCCCCGCTCAGTGCACAGTCTGGTGTATACGCTGCCCCCGCTCAGTGCACAGTCTGGTATATACGCTGCCCCCCGCTCAGTGCACAGTCTGGTATATACACTGCCCCCCCCGCTCAGTGCACAGTCTGGTGTATACGCTGCCCCCGCTCAGTGCACAGTCTGGTATATACGCTGCCCCCCGCTCAGTGCACAGTCTGGTGTATATGCTGCCCCTCGCTCAGTGCACAGCCTGGTGTATACGCTGCCCCCCGCTCAGTGCACAGCCTGGTGTATACGCTGCCCCCCGCTCAGTGCACAGTCTGGTGTATACGCTGCCCCCCGCTCAGTGCACAGTCTGGTGTACTGCGCTCCTGTGATATCCCCCCTATCTTCTGTATTGCACCCTCGCTCTGCATTCAGTATATAGCAGTGGGCTCCGCAGTCAGTATATAGCATCGGGCTCCTGCAGTCAGTATATAGCATCGGGCTCCTGCAGTCAGTACATAGCAGCGGGTTCCTGCAGTCAGTATATAGCAGCCGGCTCCTGCAGTCAGTATATAGCAGCCGGCTCCTGCAGTCAGTATATATAACAGCCGGCTCTGCAGTCAGTATATAGCAGCGGGCTCCTGCAGTCAGTATATAGCAGCGGGTTCCTGTTTTTCAGTGACTGGGATGTGATTTATTATTCTCCGTTTCTGTGCGGCATGTTATCTGCAGGGCCCCCCTCCAGCAGCCAGGGCCCCCGGGAGCGCGGCAGCGTTTATCCCAGGCACAACACTGATCATCGGCCCCTGACAAGTGCAGCCGGGCCCCGGGGAGACATTTCTGCAGCTTAGTTTGTGTTCCAGATAATGTGAGAATCCAGCTGTGGACTGATGACAAGTGGCTGGCACTGTCCCCGCGCAGCCCCGGCATTATTCAGCCAATGTCATCGGGTCACTGCGAGCTGTAAATAAATGAGGTCACATGATCTCACCCACCCGCCATGCCCTATAAGATAGCGCCGCAGATTCACGGCTACACACATTTTCTCAGGAATTAAAGGGGTGGTCACCAAATAGTTTTTTCTTTCAAATCAATTGTTGTCAGAAAGTTATATAGATTTGTAATTGACTTCTATTAAAAAATCTCCAGTTTTCCAGTACTTATCAGCTGCTGTATGTCCTGCAGGAAGTGGTGTATTCTCTCTGCTGCCACCTCTGTCCATGTCAGGAACTGCCCAGAGCAGGAGAGGTTTTCTATGGGGATTTGCTGCTGCTCTGCACAGTTTCTACCATGGACAGAGGTGGCAGCAGAGAGCACTGTGTCAGACTGGGGAGAATACACCACTTCCTGCAGGACATACAGCAGCTGATAAGTACTGGAAGACTGGAGTTTTTATAAATCTCCGGCACCAGTTAAAGAGGTGTTTTTTTTTTTTTGCTGAATTACCCCTTTAATGTGAATCTCGCAGACCTCCATGTAACCGGCACACGCAGGCCGGATTGAAATATATTCAGCTGATGACACCTTCACTTATTTAGAGGGGATGTCTGGTTCATCAATAAAATTAGAGCAGTTACAAAGAGCGCCTCTCGCTCCGGAGGACCCGTCCTGGCAGATAACCCATTGATTTGAATGGGCAATGTGTAATACATTATTGTACCAGTGGTGGCGCTGCAAGAAAACTTCCGGGTTTTCCCCATAGTTATAGGTAATTGCCGGGGATCAGCTTATATATTAGGGACCATTCTTACAAAAAGGGGACATCTAAAATAGAAGAGAAGGGGGTGTAAGTGTATTACTTAGAAGGAAGCTGTCACATGGTGCAGCGTATGGGTGGATGAGGGTATGGCCCCATGTAGATGGTGGTGGATGTACGCCATCCAATGAGATTGCAGGAGATGTACCTACCAGCTAATATCCCAGCCGCAGCAGCCAGTGGTGTAGCGCCCCCATGTGACCTACCAGCTAATATCCCAGCCGCAGCAGCCAGTAGTGTAGCGCCCCCATGTGACCTACCAGCTAATATCCCAGCCGCAGCAGCCAGTGGTGTAGCGCCCCCATGTGACCTACCAGCTAATATCCCAGCCGCAGCAGCCAGTAGTGTAGCGCCCCCATGTGACCTACCAGCTAATGTCCCAGCCCCAGCAGCCAGTAGTGTAGCGCCCCCATGTGACCTACCAGCTAATGTCCCAGCCGCAGCAGCCAGTAGTGTAGCGCCCCCATGTGACCTACCAGCTAATGTCCCAGCCGCAGCAGCCAGTAGTGTAGCGCCCCCATGTGACCTACCAGCTAATGTCCCAGCCGCAGCAGCCAGTGGTGTAGCGCCCCCATGTGACCTACCAGCTAATGTCCCAGCCGCAGCAGCCAGTGGTGTATCGCCCCCATGTGACCTACCAGCTAATATCCCAGCCGCAGCAGCCAGTGGTGTATCGCCCCTATGTGACCTACCAGCTAATATCCCAGCCGCAGCAGCCAGTAGTGTAGCGCCCCCATGTGACCTACCAGCTAATGTCCCAGCCGCAGCAGCCAGTAGTGTAGCGCCCCCATGTGACCTACCAGCTAATATCCCAGCCGCAGCAGCCAGTGGTGTAGCGCCCCCATGTGACCTACCAGCTAATGTCCCAGCTGCAGCAGCCAGTGGTGTAGCGCCCCCAGCAGCCAGTAGTGTAGCGCCCCCATGTGACCTACCAGCTAATATCCCAGCCGCAGCAGCCAGTAGTGTAGCGCCCCCATGTGACCTACCAGCTAATGTCCCAGCCAAAGCAGCCAGTGGTGTAGCGCCCCCATGTGACCTACCAGCTAATATCCCAGCCGCAGCAGCCAGTGGTGTAGCGCCCCCATGTGACCTACCAGCTAATGTCCCAGTAGCAGCAGCCAGTGGTGTAGCGCCCCCATGTGACCTACCAGCTAATGTCCCAGCCGCAGCAGCCAGTGGTGTAGCGCCCCCATGTGACCTACCAGCTAATGTCCCAGCCGCAGCAGCCAGTGGTGTAGCGCCCCCATGTGACCTACCAGCTAATGTCCCAGTAGCAGCAGCCAGTGGTGTAGCGCCCCCATGTGACCTACCAGCTAATGTTCCAGTAGCAGCAGCCAGTGGTGTAGCGCCCCCATGTGACCTACCAGCTAATGTCCCAGTAGCAGCAGCCAGTGGTGTAGCGCCCCCATGTGACCTACCAGCTAATGTCCCAGCCGCAGCAGCCAGTGGTGTAGCGCCCCCATGTGACCTACCAGCTAATGTCCCAGTAGCAGCAGCCAGTGGTGTAGCGCCCCCATGTGACCTACCAGCTAATGTTCCAGTAGCAGCAGCCAGTGGTGTAGCGCCCCCATGTGACCTACCAGCTAATGTCCCAGCCGCAGCAGCCAGTGGTGTAGCGCCCCCATGTGACGTACCAGCTAATGTCCCAGCTGCAGCAGCCAGTGGTGTAGCGCCCCCATGTGACCTACCAGCTAATGTCCCAGCCGCAGCAGCCAGTGGTGTAGCGCCCCCATGTGACCTACCAGCTAATATCCCAGCCGCAGCAGCCAGTGGTGTAGCGCCCCCATGTGACCTACCAGCTAATATCCCAGTAGCAGCAGCCAGTGGTGTAGCGCCCCCATGTGACCCACTGTCATTAGTAACATAGCCACAAACTTGAGATGCACAAGGAAGTGTTAAGACTGGAATAGGCACCAGGGGAGGGTGCCAGAAAGTCATCGTCCACAGCAATAAAAACCCAGTACTGTATCTGTCTAAATATCCAAGGCCGGGCCAGGCTGATAATGAGGGGCTACTATATAAAGCCAGTCTTGGGTGTGAGCGAGCCGTGTCCATCGTAAAGTCATTGCCCGCTGGGGAGATTTTGGGATGTGATGTATCACACAGTGATGACTCCTCAGGGTGATCAGTCTGCTCAGGATCAGGGATGGAAGGACAAAGGACACAGCTGTCACAGATCACGGACAGTCAGAATAAATATTGGTGGTCAGCACCGCTCCTGAATATGACTGGGTTCTGTGTGATTTTTGCTGTTCCTTTCTGAATGAAAGTGAGTAACCTATCCCCATTATGTGAAAAGACATTGCCGGCGTCCACAGTCTCTGTGTGACAGGAAAGACACAGGGCGAGAGCCATTTATCTTAATGTTGGTTTTTGGTCCAGTATTCAGCACAGATCGACCTAAAACATTGCTCTTGGTATCAAGAGGTTGTAGGAATTAAGGCAGTTGAGTTGTACATACAGGCAGGATTGTGTTATACATACAGGAAGCTGTAGAAATGACAGAGGATTGTGTTATACATACAGGAAGCTGTAGAAATGACAGAGGATTGTGTTATACATACAGGAAGCCGTAGAAATGACAGAGGATTGTGTTATACATACAGGCAGCAGTAGAAATGACACAGAGGATTGTGTTATACATACAGGCAGCAGTAGAAATGACAGAGGATTGTGTTATACATACAGGCAGCAGTAGAAATGACAGAGGATTGTGTTATACATACAGGCAGCAGTAGAAATGACAGAGGATTGTGTTATACATACAGGAAGCCGTAGAAATGACAGAGAATTGTGTTATACATACAGGCAGCAGTAGAAATGACAGAGGATTGTGTTATACATACAGGAAGCCGTAGAAATGACAGAGAATTGTGTTATACATACAGGCAGCAGTAGAAATGACAGAGGATTGTGTTATACATACAGGCAGCAGTAGAAATGACAGAGGATTGTGTTATACATACAGGCAGCAGTAGAAATGACAGAGGATTGTGTTATACATACAGGAAGCCGTAGAAATGACAGAGGATTGTGTTATACATACAGGAAGCCGTAGAAATGACAGAGGATTGTGTTATACATACAGGAAGCCGTAGAAATGACAGAGAATTGTGTTGTACATACAGGCAGCAGTAGAAATGACAGAGGATTGTGTTATACATACAGGCAGCCGTAGAAATGACGAAGGATTGTGTTATACATACAGGCAGCAGTAGAAATGACAGAGGATTGTGTTATACATACAGGAAGCCGTAGAAATGACAGAGGATTGTGTTATACATACAGGCAGCAGTAGAAATGACAGAGGATTGTGTTGTACATACAGGAAGCCGTAGAAATGACAGAGAATTGTGTTGTACATACAGGCAGCAGTAGAAATGACAGAGGATTGTGTTATACATACAGGAAGCCGTAGAAATGACAGAGAATTGTGTTGTACACACACACAACTGAGTTACACAGGATTGTACTGTCACCCCACAGTTGGCAGTACATATGATGGTGTACACACACACACACACACAAAACAGTCTAAGGCTAGTGATGGTGTATATTCATACATCAGTAGGGAGTACAGAGGATTGTGTTGTACATCCACACATCAGTAGGGAGTACAGAGGATTGTGTTGTACATCCACACATCAGTAGGGAGTACAGAGGATTGTGTTGTACATCCACACATCAGTAGGGATTACTGAGCATCTAACACACATCCTCTTCTTTTTCTGCAGCCGCCTCCTCCTCTGTGAAAAACTCCTCCTCTAGCCGGGTGATAAATACACGATACAGGATTGTGAAAAGAAGTGGAACTCCGCCCCTTGTGACATCGCCTTTATCTACATTCAACTCCGCTCTGAACTGGAGGACGCGGTGAGTCCTGTTACATACGATGTAGTGTCCCAGAGCTGCAGCTACTGCTCCAGTGTATTATGTCTGATATCTGGGAGGGCATAGATGCATTGTCCTCTATATACTGCACAGTCCTCAGTGTCCTCTATATACTGCACAGTCCTCACAATATCCTTTATATACTGCACAGTCCTCAGAGTGTCCTCTATATACTGCGCAGTCCTCACAGTGTCCTCTATATACTGCACAGTCCTCACAGTGTCCTCTATATACTGCACAGTCCTCAGTGTCCTCTATATACTGTACAGTCCTTGATAGTGTCCTCTATATACCGTACAGTCCTCAGTGTCCTCTATATACTGTACAGTCCTCACAGTGTCCTCTATATACCGTACAGTCCTCACAGTCTCCTCTATATACCGTATAGTCCTCACAGTATCTATATACCGTACAGTCCTCAAAGTATCTATATACCGTACAGTCCTCACAGTGTCCTCTATATACTGTACACTCCTCACAATATCCTCTATATACTGTACAGTCCTCAGAGTGTCCTCTATATACCGTACAGTCCTCACAGTGTCCTCTATATACCGTACAGTCCTCACAGTGTCATCTATATACCGTACAGTCCTCAGTGTCATCTATATACCGTACAGTCCTCAGTGTCCTCTATATACCGTACAGTCCTCAGTGTCATCTATATACCGTACAGTCCTTAGTGTCATCTATATACCGTACAATCCTCAGTGTCCTCTATATACCGTACAGTCCTCAGTTTCCTCTATATACTGTACAGTTCTCACAGTGTCATCTATATACCGTACAGTCCTCAGTGTCATCTATATACCGTACAGTCCTCAGTGTCATCTATATACCGTACAGTCCTCAGTGTCATCTATATACCGTACAGTCCTCACAGTGTCCTCTATATACTGTACAGTCCTCAGTGTCCTCTATATACTGTACAGTCCTTGATAGTGTCCTCTATATACCGTACAGTCCTCAGTGTCCTCTATATACTGTACAGTCCTTAGTGTCCTCTATATACCGTACAGTCCTCACAGTGTCCTCTATATACCGTACAGTCCTCACAGTGTCCTCTATATACCGTATAGTCCTCACAGTATCTATATACCGTACAGTCCTCACAGTGTCCTCTATATACTGTACAGTCCTCACAGTGTCCTCTATATACTGTACAGTCCTCACAGTGTCCTCTATATACTGTACAGTCCTTGATAGTGTCCTCTATATACCGTACAGTCCTCAGTGTCCTCTATATACTGTACAGTTCTCACAGTGTCATCTATATACCGTACAGTCCTCAGTGTCATCTATATACCGTACAGTCCTCAGTGTCATCTATATACCGTACAGTCCTCACAGTGTCCTCTATATACTGTACAGTCCTCAGTGTCCTCTATATACTGTACAGTCCTTGATAGTGTCCTCTATATACCGTACAGTCCTCAGTGTCATCTATATACCGTACAGTCCTCAGTGTCCTCTATATACTGTACAGTCCTTGATAGTGTCCTCTATATACCGTACAGTCCTCAGTGTCCTCTATATACCGTACAGTCCTTAGTGTCCTCTATATACCGTACAGTCCTCACAGTGTCCTCTATATACCGTACAGTCCTCACAGTGTCCTCTATATACCGTACAGTCCTTGATAGTGTCCTCTATATACTGTACAGTCCTCACAGTGTCCTCTATATACCGTACAGTCCTTGATAGTGTCCTCTATATACCATACAGTCCTGGTTGGACACTATATGCCCTGTGCGATGACTAGTGATGTATACTGATAGATCTGTGATGTCCTCGGCCTTTGTGCCCACCTTGATGCATCCTGTTACCCCATCTTCCTGGGCAGCAGCCGCGTGGCACTGGTTTCTCCCCCAGTATCTCTATGTCTGTTCCCTGTACACAGCGCCCCCGTCTGACCACCCCACTCTCCGGCAGGGTGGGCGGCATCCAGAACAGGAGCTGTGTGTTTGTCAGTGACCGCGCTGAACATGTTTTTCTAACACATTAGCAGCTGACATTTTGTCACGTCATGTGCGGCCCCTTCCAGAATGTGACTGTCACTCCCGGGGAGGCAGCAGTGCGGGGGGGTCACCTCCTGTATCCCCCCACAGTCTCCCCCCATAGATCCCTGCAGAGCGTTGATAAGGTGAATTTTACCCTTCCCTGCAGAACGTCCCCTCCTGTATCCCTCCACAGACCCCCCGATAGATCCCTGCAGAGCGTCACCTCCTGTATCCCCCCCCCATAGATCCCTGCAGAACGTCCCCTCCTGTATCCCTCCACAGACCCCCCGATAGATCCCTGCAGAGCGTCACCTCCTGTATCCCCCCCCCATAGATCCCTGCAGAACGTCCCCTCCTGTATCCCTCCACAGACCCCCCCCGATAGATCCCTGCAGATCGTCCCCTCCTGTATCCCTCCACAGACCCCCCCCCATACATCCCTGCAGAGCGTCACCTCCTGTATCCCCCCACAGTCTCCCCCCATAGATCCCTGCAGAGCGTCACCTCCTGTATCCCCCCCATAGATCCCTGCAGATCGTCGCCTCCTGTATCCCTCCACAGACCCCCCCCCCCATACATCCCTGCAGAGCGTCACCTCCTGTATCCCACCTCTGTTATAATGCGGATTATAGCGCCGGTGCTCTATTGTGCTCCACTGACAGCTGAGGAGAGACTCTGCTTAAAGGGATAATACACGACTTAATGTTTCACTTCCCCTTTAAGAGAACTGTGGGGTACATGGCTCCCATCTTGGAATTATGATAACACCTTATTGATACTGTCACTTCGCCTGTCTGCGCTCATTACTCCTTAAAGGAACAGTACACTGGTTAGTGACGCACAGTCATACACTTCCCCTTTAAGTAGTCATTTTTAAAACAATTGTAGTCTGTCGGATATCCAGCATTACTGTAAATCGCTTCATTTACCAATGTGACCCCAGTAAAACAGCGCTAAAGTCTTGGCCACTAGGTGTCTCACTTCTCAGATATCTACTGCCTGTTGTTAGGATAAATCTGTCTCTTCTTCAACAAGTCAGAACACTGGGGTTTAGCATGTGCAGGAGCCCTGGATGTCTTATATAGGTTGGATACAGGACCCCTAGATGTTTTATATAGAGAGTGAGTACAGGAGCCCTGGATGTGTTATATATAGAGAGTACAGGAGCCCTGGATGTGTTATATATAGAGAGTACAGGATCCCTGGATGTGTTATATATAAAGAGTACAGGAGCCCTGGATGTGTTATATAGATAGTGAGTGTACAGGAGCCCTGGATGTATTATATAGATAGTGAGTGTACAGGAGCCCTGGATGTATTATATATAGAGAGTAAGTGTACAGGAGCCCTGGATGTGTTATATAGATAGTGAGTGTACAGGAGCCCTGGATGTATTATATATAGAGAGTACAGGAGCCCTGGATGTATTATATATAGATAGTGAGTGTATAGGAGCCCTGGATGTGTTATATAGATAATGAGTGTACAGGAGCCCTGGATGTAGTATATAGATAGAGTGAGAGTACAGGAGCCCTGGATGTAGTATATAGATAGTGAGTGTACAGGAGCCCTGGATGTGTTATATAGATAGTGAGTGTACAGGAGCCCTGGATGTAGTATATAGATAGTGAGTGTACAGGAGCCCTGGATGTGTTATGTAGAGAGTACAGGAGCCCTGGATGTGTTATATATAGAGAGTACAGGAGCCCTGGATGTGTTATATATAAAGAGTACAGGAGCCCTGGATGTGTTATATAGATAGTGAGTGTACAGGAGCCCTGGATGTGTTATATATAGAGAGTACAGGAGCCCTGGATGTGTTATATATAGAGAGTACAGGAGCCCTGGATGTAGTATATAGATAGTGAGTGTACAGGAGCCCTGGATGTAGTATATAGATAGTGAGTGTACAGGAGCCCTGGATGTAGTATATAGATAGTGAGTGTACAGGAGCGCTGGATGTAGTATATAGATAGTGAGTGTACAGGAGCCCTGGATGTAGTATATAGATAGTGAGTGTACAGGAGCCCTGGATGTAGTATATAGATAGTGAGTGTACAGGAGCCCTGGATGTAGTATATAGATAGTGAGTGTACAGGAGCCCTGGATGTGTTATGTAGAGAGTACAGGAGCCCTGGATGTGTTATATATAAAGAGTACAGGAGCCCTGGATGTGTTATATAGATAGTGAGTGTACAGGAGCCCTGGATGTGTTATATATAGAGAGTACAGGAGCCCTGGATGTGTTATATATAGAGAGTACAGGAGCCCTGGATGTGTTATATATAGAGAGTACAGGAGCCCTGGATGTAGTATATAGATAGTGAGTGTACAGGAGCCCTGGATGTAGTATATAGATAGTGAGTGTACAGGAGCCCTGGATGTAGTATATAGATAGTGAGTGTACAGGAGCCCTGGATGTAGTATATAGATAGTGAGTGTACAGGAGCCCTGGATGTAGTATATAGATAGTGAGTGTACAGGAGCCCTGGATGTATTATATATAGATAGTGAGTGTACAGGAGCCCTGGATGTAGTATATAGATAGTGAGTGTACAGGAGCCCTGGATGTAGTATATAGATAGTGAGTGTACAGGAGCCCTGGATGTAGTATATAGATAGTGAGTGTACAGGAGCCCTGGATGTGTTATATATATAGAGAGTACAGGAGCCCTGGATGTAGTATATAGATAGTGAGTGTACAGGAGCCCTGGATGTATTATATATAGAGAGTACAGGAGCCCCGGATGTGTTATATATAAAGAGTACAGGAGCCCCGGATGTGTTATATAGATAGAGTGAGTGTACAGGAGCCCTGGATGTAGTATATAGATAGAGAGAGCAGGAGCCCTGGATGTAGTATATATATAGATAGAGTACAGGAGCCCTGGATGTAGTATATAGATAGAGAGAGCAGGAGCCCTGGATGTAGTATATATATAGAGAGTGTACAGGAGCCCTGGATGTAGTATATATGTAGAGAGAGTACAGGAGCCCTGGATGTAGTATATATATAGAGAGTACAGGAGCCCTGGATGTAGTATATAGATAGTGAGTGTACAGGAGCCCTGGATGTAGTATATAGATAGTGAGTGTACAGGAGCCCTGGATGTAGTATATAGATAGTGAGTGTACAGGAGCCCTGGATGTATTATATAGATAGTGAGTGTACAGGAGCCCTGGATGTAGTATATAGATAGTGAGTGTACAGGAGCCCTGGATGTAGTATATAGATAGAGTACCTGCCCCCCCCCCCCTCCCTATTCTGGGATTTTGGGGTGATAGTTTGGTTTCTCGTTCCCCGGATTTATGAGGGTAATTTCCTCTGCTCGGATGAGGTAAATTTACACCGGTTATTTCCATATTAATGTGGCGGCTAAGTGGCGGTGATTTCCTCGCTCGGCTATCTGGTGAGCGCGGCTTTTCCGAATGTAATTTCCCTCTCTGTAAATCACCGCCATCGCCGCCACCATCAACTTCAATTAACTCAAATTAATTTACTTAATAAGAGTTCCTGATCATTGTGGAGAAGCCGGAGATTTACGGCCGACACTCCCCCCCCCCCCCCCCCCCGGGGGTAGAGTGATGGCCGCTACGTGCAGGTTACATGGCTGCCAGGAGGGACTGACAGAGGGCTGCCTCCTCCGCTGTGATGGCAGCTGCAGTGTACCCCAGGAAGCAGCCCCCCAGCATCTCCACAGCTTCTGCTTATTACCAGCAAATACATTAAAGTGGAACTCCACTCACTATTCGTTACAACATGTCCCATCCTCCAGAGCTGCACTCATTATTCTGCTGTTACATCGTCTCATTCTCCAGAGCTTCACTCACTATTCTGCTGTTACATCATGTCTCATCCTCCAGAGCTGCACTCACTATTCTGCTGTTACATTGTGTCTCATCCTCTAGAGCTGCGCTCACTAATCTGCTGTTACATCGTCTCATTCTCCAGAGCTGCACTCACTATTCTGCTGTTACATCCTGTCTCATCCTCCAGAGCTGCACTCACTATTCTGCTGTTACATCCTGTCTCATCCTCCAGAGCTGCACTCACTATTCTGCTGTTACATCATGTCTCATCCTCCAGAGCTGCACTCACTATTCTGCTGTTACATCATGTCTCATCCTCCAGAGCTGCACCCACTATTCTACTGTTACATTGTCTCATCCTCCAGAGCTGCACTCACTATTCTGCTGTTACATCATGTCTCACTCTCCAGAGCTGCACTCACTATTCTGCTGTTACATCGTGTCTCATCCTCCAGAGCTGCACTCCCTATTCTGCTGTTACATCATCTCTCATCCTACAGAGCTGCACTCACTATTCTGCTGTTACATCATGTCTCATCCTCCAGGAACCCCAGGAAGCAGCCCCCCAGCATCTCCACAGCTTCTGCTTATTACCATCAAATACATTAAAGAGGAACTCACTGCACTCACTATTCGTTACAACATGTGTCATTCTCCAGAGCTGCACTCACTATTCGTTACAACATGTCTCATCCTCCAGAGCTGCACTCCCTATTCGTTACAACATGTCCCATCCTCCAGAGCTGCACTCACTATTCTTTACAACATGTTCCATCCTCCAGAGCTGCACTCACTATTCTGCTGTTATATCATCTCTCATCCTACAGAGCTGCACTCACTATTCTGCTGTTACATCATGTCTCATCCTCCAGGAACCCCAGGAAGCAGCCCCCCAGCATCTCCACAGCTTCTGCTTATTACCAGGAAATACATTAAAGAGGAACTCACTGCACTCACTATTCGTTACAACATGTGTCATCCTCCAGAGCTGCACTCACTATTCGTTACAACATGTGTCATCCTCCAGAGCTGCACTCACTATTCGTTACAACATGTCTCATCCTCCAGAGCTGCACTCACTATTCGTTACAACATGTCCCATCCTCCAGAGCTGCACTCACTATTCGTTACAATATGTCTCATCCTCCAGAGCTGCACTCACTATTTGTTACAACATGTCCCATCCTCCAGAGCTGCACTCACTATTCTGCTGTTACATTGTGTCTCATCCTCCAGAGCTGCACTCACTATTCTGCTGTTTCATCGTGTCTCATCCTCCAGAGCTGCACTCACTATTCTGCTGTTACATTGTGTCTCATACTCCAGAGCTGCACTCACTATTCTGCTGTTACATCGTCTCATTCTCCAGAGCTGCACTCACTATTCTGCTGTTACATTGTATCTCATCCTCCAGAGCTGCACTCACTATTCTGCTGTTACATCATGTCTCTGCATTATTATGTTAGTAGTATGATGTGAGCTTTCTCTCCCGTATCCATGGAGCAGGGTTCCCCTTTAAGCAGAGGAAAGGTTTGTCAGGTTCCACCGGCGTGTTCTGTGTATGGCGGCTCTTCCGTCACAGTGTGTCAGCAGAAGGGATTCCTGTCAGCAGCCGAGGGGGGGGGGGGGGGGAGGAGAGCTGTGACACCCTCATGGTCGTCACCCAAAGTGTCCATGATGAGAAACCAGATCTGCCCCACTTCACACCCCGCGCCCATCCCCTCCCCCGCCCGCCGCGGGCACATCCACACGGGGGGGGGGGGGGATTCCATTACTCACACTTCACCACGCAGCAGATGAGGGTCACTCTGCATAATATGATAAGGGCCGGGGTATTAAATCCTGCTGAATTTACGACTTCAGAGCCTCATCACCCCCCACATCTGCCCGATCCTCCATATCCGCACCTGATGAGAGTTATCCCCCCGCTGATATACAGGGGTTAAGGCTAGCCCGCCCGGTCTGACCCCGAAGGAGAGCTGCTGGAAAGGAAACTGCTGCAAAATGTCCTGCTGGCTGTGATAGAAAGGAGTCACATCACACAGGACATGTATGGGGCCCCGCAGACACATCACACAGGACATGTATGGGGCCCCGCAGTCACATCACACAGGACATGTATGGGCCCCGCAGACACATCACACAGGACATGTATGGGGCCCCGCAGACACATCACACAGGACATGTATGGGGCCCCGCAGACACATCACACAGGACAATTATGGGGCCCCGCAGACACATCACACAGACATGTATGGGGCCCCCGCAGTCCCACATCACACAGGACATGTATGGGCCCCGCAGTCACATCACACAGGACATGTATGGGCCCCGCAGTCACATCACACAGGACATGTATGGGCCCCGCAGTCACATCACACAGGACATGTATGGGGCCCCGCAGTCACATCACACAGGACATGTATGGGGCCCCGCAGAGCAGTCACATCACACAGGACATGTATGGGCCCTGCAGTCACATCACACAGGACATGTATGGGGCCCCGCAGTCACATCACACAGGACATGTATGGGCCCCGCAGACACATCACACAGAACATGTATGGGCCCCACAGACACATCACACAGGACATGTATGGGGCCCCGCAGAGCAGTCACATCACACAGGACATGTATGGGCCCTGCAGTCACATCACACAGGACATGTATGGGGCCCCGCAGTCACATCACACAGGACATGTATGGGCCCCGCAGACACATCACACAGAACATGTATGGGCCCCACAGACACATCACACAGGACATGTATGGGGCCCCGCAGAGCAGACACATCACACAGAACATGTATGGGCCCCACAGACACATCACACAGGAGACATGTATGGGGTCCGGGGGAGACACATCACAGGACTATGGGGTCTGGGGAGGGGGGGCACATCACAGACCTTTGGGGTCCAGTGAGGCGGCAGCGATTAAACTTTTTTTCTTCCACAAAGTGACGACTTTCCTAACGTTTTTTCTAAATCCGCCGTTGACATGAAAGCGGTCTATAAATCCTGCGCCTCCCCCCCTGTCAGGGGCCGCTCCGAGCCGGGGGGGGGGGGGGGGGGGGTAATTTGCCGCCTAATAATCTTGGCTGGAAGGGAAGGTTTAAGCCGCAGCGGAGAAGATGACATCTCATTAAAGCTGAACGGTGAAGATGGGCGCCATCGTCAGCGCTCTCGCCGCGCTCTAATCTGTGTAATGTGGAGACACAAGTCCTCATTGTCTCACACCACAAACCCTGACATGTCTCCGCTAATCCGGACTGTGTGAGCGTCAGCTTCTGGGGTTCAGCACAATGTGCCCTGTCCTTTATCAGGGGGGAAGAAGAAAAAGAGCGCACACTAATCTCACAGAGAGTGTCAGCCGCTTCCCAGCCTGTCAGCAGCCGCACCAGACAGCCGCCATCCCCGCTACCGCCTGTACATACAGCAGTAGAAAGGGGAAGGCCGGATCCGTCACAGAGACCAAATGCCCCAAATATATGAACTTTCCTGGTAGCTGCCAGATTATCAGATATTCTGGATTATTGGACGGCACTAGAAAGGTCTTGTCTATATTATGTAGAGAACGCTGAGGGAGACCAGAGGCTCGGAGGGTCCCGGATCGTCGGAGGTCTGAACGTTTAGGAAGACTAATAGCCTGAAATAAAAAAATGTTGCGGATTATCGGACTCCCATAATACAGGGACATCCCTGCTACTTGCCAGATATTCTGGATTATTGGACGGCTCTGGAAAGGTGTGTTCAAGGACCATTGAAATTCCTTTAATCTGTCGTCGCTAATGCCAAACTCTGATAATCTGGCACAGGAAGGTCACTATCCATACCAGGGAACATTTGATAATCTGGCATCTAGCAGATCACTGGTAGTCACAGTCAGAGCTGCACTCGCTGTTCTGCTGATTTCCTGTAGTCTGGGTACGGCGCCCCCATCAGGTTACATCTTGTCTCTCCCATACTCCTCTCTGGTGGCCATGTTGTGCAGGTTTTCTTGCGCCCCCTAATGACCCCTCGGGGCGCTCTCCTTTACCTCTCAGCGGTGAGGACACAACATCTGTTCCCTGATGAAGCCGGGCATTGTGCACCGCGCAGCTGCCGCCATGTCACTGGCCGGTTATCAGCCACACAATCTTGTCACGGCCAATTTGGGGACATTTCACGGCCAATTTGCATCTCCTTCCAGTTCTCCACAGATATTATTTCCGCCATCCACAGGCAGCTGGACCCAGTTACTGTAACAGGAGAATCAGGGGCTGGTGACCTGACGTGCCCACCGCCGGCCATGGCGTCACCGGAGGAGAGGAGAGTCCATGTGTGCCGGATTATCGGATAGACAAGGGTCAGATGTGGAGGAGGGGGAGAGGAAGGGTAGAGACTGTGACGAGGAGATGTGGAGGAGAGGAGGGGTAGAGACAGTGACTGGGAGAGGAAGGGTAGAGACTGACGGGGAGATGTGGAGGAGGGGGGGAGGAGGGGTATAGACTGTGACTGGGAGATGAGGGGGAGAGGAGGGGTAGAAACTGGGGACATGTAGAGGAGGGGTAGAGACAGGGAGAGGTGGGGTAGAGACTGACGGGGAGATGTGGAGGAGGGGGGAGGAGGTGTATAGACTGTGACTGGGAGATGAGGGGGAGATGAGGGGTAGAGACAGGGAGAGGTGGGGTAGAGACTGACAGGGAGATATGGAAAAGTGGGGGAGAGATCTACTATGGGAGAGTGGGGTATTGCGGACGGTGCGTCGGTCCCTGGATTGCGGACGGTGCGTCGGTCCCTGGATTGCGGACGGTGCGTCGGTCCCTGGATTGCGGACGGTGCGTCGGTCCCTGGATTGCGGACGGTGCGTCGGTCCCTGGATTGCGGACGGTGCGTCGGTCCCTGGATTGCTGACGGTGCGTGGGTCCCTGGATTGCGGACGGTGCGTGGGTCCCTGGATTGCGGACGGTGCGTGGGTCCCTGGATTGCGGACGGTGCGTGGGTCCCTGGATTGCGGACGGTGCGTGGGTCCCTGGATTGCGGACGGTGCGTGGGTCCCTGGATTGCGGACGGTGCGTGGGTCCCTGGATTGCGGACGGTGCGTGGGTCCCTGGATTGCGGACGGTGCGTGGGTCCCTGGATTGCGGACGGTGCGTGGGTCCCTGGATTGCGGACGGTGCGTGGGTCCCTGGATTGCGGACGGTGCGTGGGTCCCTGGATTGCGGACGGTGCGTGGGTCCCTGGATTGACAGCAAGCAGTGGGTTGATAATGGTAAAGGATCTTTGGGCTTCCGTTTTCTGTTCTGGGGCTCTCAAGCCTTTGGCTGAAAAGATCTGATGGGTGATGTCACAGGGTCTGATGGGTGATGTCACAGGGTCTGATGGGTGATGTCACGGGGTCTGATGGGTGATGTCACGGGGTCTGATGGGTGATTTTATGGGGTCTGATGGGTGATGTCACAGGTAGAGATGAGTGAACCGGGTTTGAGTCGATCCAAACCCGAACGTTCGGCATTTGATTAGCGGCGGCTGCTGAACTTGGATAAAGCTCTAAGGTTGTCTGGAAAACATGGATACAGCCAATGACTATATTCATGATTCCCACATAGCCTTAGGGCTTTATCCATGTTCAGCAGCCACCGCTAATCACATGCCGAAAGTTCGGGTTCTGATGGACTCCAGCTGCTCCAGGTTCGCTCATCTCTAGTCACAGGGTCTGATGGGTGATGTCACAGGGTCTGATGGGTGATGTCACAGGGTCTGATGGGTGATGTCACAGGGTCTAATGGGTGATGTCACAGGGTCTGATGGATGATGTCACAGGGTCTGATGGGTGATGTCACAGGGTCTGATGGGTGATGTCGCCTAGTAACATCTGGATGGACTCAGGTTGGGCCTCGGCTCCAAGTAATCTTGGTGAATGCTGAATATTTGTGTCTTGGGGAATGCTGGGAGTAGTAGTTTTGAAGTGGCTGTAGCCACCGGTTGTGGAAGCCTTTATACTATGACTATATAGGGCTGAAGGCTATATAGTAATCTGTGTGGATTGGTCCGTGCTGTGTTTGTCCTTCGCCCAGTACATGGTGTCGCCCCCCCCCCCCGAGGCCGTGCTGTGTGTGTCCTGGGCCCAGTACATGGTGTCGCCCCCCCTGAGGCCGTGCTGTGTGTGTCCTGGGCACGGTGATGGCTTCCCCTGCTGAGGCCATGCTCTGTGTGTCCTGGGGACAGTACATGGTGTCGCCCCCCCCCTGAGGCCGTGCTCTGTGTGTCCTGGGCACAGTGATGGCTCCCCCTGCTGAGGCCGTGCTCTGTGTGTCCTGGGCCCAGTACATGGTGTCGCCCCCCTGAGGCTGTGCCCTGTGTGTCCTGCGCCCAGTACATGGTGTCGCCCCCCTGAGGCTGTGCTCTGTGTGTCCTGGGCCCAGTACATGGTGTCGCCCCCCCCTGAGGCTGTGCTCTGTGTGTCCTGGGCCCAGTACATGGTGTCGCCCCCCTGAGGCTGTGCTCTGTGTGTCCTGGGCCCAGTACATGGTGTCTCCCCCCCCTGAGGCTGTGCTATGTGTGTCCTGTGCCCAGTACATGGTGTCGCCCCCCTGAGGCTGTGCTCTGTGTGTCCTGGGCCCAGTACATGGTGTCGCCCCCCCCCTGAGGCTGTGCTATGTGTGTCCTGGGCCCAGTACATGGTGTCGCCCCCCCCTGAGGCTGTGCTATGTGTGTCCTGGGCCCAGTACATGGTGTCGCCCCCCTGAGGCTGTGCTATGTGTGTCCTGTGCCCAGTACATGGTGTCGCCCCCCTGAGGCTGTGCTATGTGTGTCCTGGGCCCAGTACATGGTGTCGCCCCCCTGAGGCTGTGCTATGTGTGTCCTGGGCCCAGTACATGGTGTCGCCCCCCTGAGGCTGTGCTATGTGTGTCCTGGGCCCAGTACATTGTGTGGCCCCCCTGAGGCCGTGCTCTGTGTGTCCTAGGCCCAGTACATGGTGTCGCCCCCCCTGAGGCTGTGCTCTGTGTGTCCTGGGCCCAGTACATTGTGTGGCCCCCCTGAGGCCGTGCTCTGTGTGTCCTGGGCCCAGTACATGGTGTCGCCCCCCCCTGAGGCTGTGCTCTGTGTGTCCTGGGCCCAGTACATGGTGTCGCCCCCCCCTGAGGCTGTGCTATGTGTGTCCTGGGCCCAGTACATTGTGTGGCCCCCCTGAGGCCGTGCTCTGTGTGTCCTGGGCACGGTAATGGTTCCGCCATCTCTTCTCTACCAAACACGTCCAGCGTCGGTGACCCCGAGCGCAGCTCCTGGAGCGTCTGCAATTAGCTAATACACCAGGTGCCCCCCTCCCCCGAGCGCTGCTCTGCGCACTTAATGTGACCTTAATCTGACGTGACTAATTTAATTATCATGGCCGAGGTAGGAGAGCGGAGGTGATAATGAGAGCGAAGTGCGGGCGATATTAATAACCGTGCGGCCCCTCACCGGAGCTGAACCTGAGGAGCCGGGGGGGGGGGGGGGGGGGAATCCTCCTCAGTGTATAATTGTACAGATGTGCACCCCCTTACCAGGGGCCGTCATGTGGACCCCACCACCACCCTCATGGATTGGGGAGACATCACAAATTACATGACTGATGGGCCGGTAGCGGCTGATAGGTCACCCTAGCCTCCAGAGTTACCAGTCCAGGGAGGGGGGGAGGGGGGGGGCGTCTGGAGGAAGGGACAGAGTGCCCCCCCCCCCCCCATTATCATCACATGCACACTCAGCTGATGCTAGCAGGCCTGAGTAAGGGGAGTGCAGCCTAATAGCCCCTACCAGTCTGCGCCGCTGATAGACCGGGGGTCACCCCTTGAGATCTTAATTTAGTCCTCCGTGCCGTGTCCCTGTAGATTCTGTCACCATGACACAGCCCTGGTAGGTCCGGAGGATTAGCAACTCACAGAATGTTTCTGAATCAACCTGTTTCTAGAAGACAGACAGAGGAGAGTGAGTCCGAGGATCAGGCTGGCTCTGCGTACACTTCACTAGGGCCCACTCCTCCTCCAGCCTCCTCAGCTTTATGATCCGCCATCCGTGCTCAGTCCAGTATGCTTATGTCTTCAGTGCGGAGAGAGGAGAGTAAATGGCTTCTAGACTGGGCTCATCGTCCCCGTCCTCTGGGCTCCTCAGCCCCGTCCCCTGGGCTCCTCAGCCCCGTCCCCTGGGCTCCTCAGCCCCGTCCCCTGGGCTCCTCAGCCCCGTCCCCTGGGCTCCTCAGCCCCGTCCCCTGGGCTCCTCAGCCCCGTCCCCTGGGCTCCTCAGCCCCGTCCCCTGGGCTCCTCAGCCCCGTCCCCTGGCCTCCTCAGCCCCGTCCCCTGGCCTCCTCAGCCCCGTCCCCTGGGCTCCTCAGCCCCAGTCTTTCTTGAGGTGGGACAGACCCTCCCTTCCCCCAGGCTGCTTAGTCTCTTTCTTTAGGTTGGACAGACCCCCCTCAGGGTTCCCTGGTCCCTTCCTCCAGGCTTCTCAGTTTCTTTCTCAAGTTTATACAGAACCTCCCTCCTTGCTCCTTGATCTCTTCCTCTGATTTCCTTGGTTCATTTCTCTGGGCTCCTCTGTCGTCCCTCTATCCTTGCTCATCGGTCCCTCCCTCCAGGCTCCTCTGTCTTTTTCTCTAGGTTGCACAGACCCTCCCACCGGGCTCCTCTGTCTCTTTCTCTAGGTTGCACAGACCCTCCCTCTGGGCTCCTCGGTCTCTTTCTCTAGGGTGCACAGACCCTCCCTCTGGGCTTCTCGGTCTCTTTCTCTAGGTTGCACAGACCCTCCCACCGGGCTCCTCGGTCTCTTTCTCCAGGGTGCACAGACCCTCCCTCTGTGCTCCTCGGTCTCTTTCTCTAGGTTGCACAGACCCTCCCCCCGGGCTCCTCGGCTTCTTTCTCTAGGTTATACAGACCCTCCCTCTGGGCTCCTCGGTCTCTTTCTCCAGGGTGCACAGACCCTCCCTCTGGGCTCCTCGGTCTCTTTCTCTAGGGTGCACAGACCCTCCCTCTGGGCTCCTCGGTCTCTTTCTCTAGGTTGCACAGACCCTCCCTCTGGGCTCCTCGGTCTCTTTTTCTAGGTTGCACAGACCCTCCCACCGGGCTCCTCTGTCTCTTTCTCTAGGTTGCACAGACCCTCCCACCGGGCTCCTCGGTCTCTTTCTCTAGGTTATACAGACCCTCCCTCTGGGCTCCTCGGTCTCTTTCTCTAGGTTGCACAGACCCTCCCTCTGGGCTCCTAGGTCTCTTTCTCTAGGTTGCACAGACCCTCCCTCTGGGCTCCTCAGTCTCTTTCTCTAGGTTATACAGACCCTCCCACCGGGCTCCTCTGTATCTTTCTCTAGGTTGCACAGACCCTCCCACCGGGCTCCTCTGTATCTTTCTCTAGGTTGCACAGACCCTCCCACCGGGCTCCTCTGTCTCTTTCTCTAGGTTGCACAGACCCTCCCACCGGGCTCCTCTGTCTCTTTCTCTAGGTTGCACAGACCCTCCCTCTGGGCTCCTCGGTCTCTTTCTCTAGGGTGTACAGACCCTCCCACCGGGCTCCTCGGTCTCTTTCTCTAGGGTGCACAGACCCTCCCTCTGGGCTCCTCGGTCTCTTTCTCTAGGTTATACAGACCCTCCCACCGGGCTCCTCTGTCTCTTTCTCTAGGGTGTACAGACCCTCCCTCTGGGCTCCTCAGTCTCTTTCTCTAGGGTGTACAGACCCTCCCTCTGGGCTCCTCGGTCTCTTTCTCTAGGGTGCACAGACCCTCCCTCTGGGCTCCTCGGTCTCTTTCTCTAGGGTGTACAGACCCTCCCTCTGGGCTCCTCGGTCTCTTTCTCTAGGTTATACAGACCCTCCCACCGGGCTCCTCTGTCTTTCTCTAGGGTGTACAGACCCTCCCTCTGGGCTCCTCTGTCTCTTTCTCTAGGGTGTACAGACTCTCCCACCAGGCTCCTCTGTCTCTTTCTCTAGGTTGCACAGACCCTCCCTCTGGGCTCCTCGGTCTCTTTCTCTAGGGTGTACAGACCCTCCCACCAGGCTCCTCGGTCTCTTTCTCTAGGGTGCACAGACCCTCCCTCTGGGCTCCTCTGTCTCTTTCTCTAGGGTGTACAGACCCTCCCTCTGGGCTCCTAGGTCTCTTTCTCTAGGGTGCACAGACCCTCCCTCTGGGCTCCTCTGTCTCTTTCTCTAGGGTGTACAGACTCTCCCACCAGGCTCCTCTGTCTCTTTCTCTAGGTTGCACAGACCCTCCCTCTGGGCTCCTCGGTCTCTTTCTCTAGGGTGTACAGACCCTCCCTCTGGGCTTCTTGGTACCTCCTCCCGGGCTCCTCGGCCTCTTTCCCTGAGACTTCTCCACCTCTTCCTCCATGGTGAGAGCTGCAGGTTAGAGACTACTGCTCTTATGTCTCCACATACTGTATACTAACCCAATATAGAGAGTCTCCTTCCATAGACTGTTGGATCACAGAAAGTGGCTGCAGTGTTGATGCAGATTGGAGTGTAACTAGAGCATGGGATCAGATGTGTTCACACTACCATTTGGACCTCTACTGGTCGGTCTGTCAGGTCCAGCTGGATTCCCTTTGTGGTCTTCACCCTTGTTATAACGGTGTGATCCAGGACGCTGTTACTATCAGTCCCGATGTCTTCACTTTGCTCGTCACTCATCTCCGGGGTATTAGAAGGCGATGTCCTCGTCCTCTCCACGTGTGGCACTTGTCTGGACGGCGAGTCCTTATTGTCCTTCAGGATGTAAGTGAGATGTCAGTATTGAGCGCCAGCTATGTGTGCTACGCCCGGCAGGACTTCACCGCCACCTCCTTTTATTAATTGAGTTCCCTAATAGCCGGACACAGGAACGCGTCTTTGTGTGCCAGGCACGAAGCCTGCCGGAATGCTGACACACTGATGGGCGCACACCAGTACACCTGCCGCCATCCCCTGTCACATCCCTCCGTCCTCCTTGTTTACTCTATACGGGTATCAATTCATGTGCTGACACCTGATAGGACTCCGCATTACACCAGACGTCGCTGTCCTCAAGACGTGTCCTCAATCCAACAGCAATTACGAACATTATTATTAGTACTACTGCAGCCTATGTGTCCTACACTGTATACCACCACAGCCCGACATATACAGGGGCAGTAATATACTACTAATATTCCTGTACACTGGAGGCAGCATTATAGTAGTTATATCCCTGTATATAGGGGCAGTATTATAGTAGTTATATTCCTGTATATAGGAGCAGTATTATAGTAGTTATATTCCTGTATATAGGAGCAGTATTATAGTAGTTATATTCCTATATATAGGAGCAGTATTATAGAAGTTATATTCCTGTATATAGGAGCAGTATTATAGTAGTTATATTCCTGTATATAGGGGGCAGTATTATAGTAGTTATATTCCTGTATATAGGAGCAGTATTATAGTAGTTATATCCCTGTATATAGGGGGCAGTATTATAGTAGTATATTCCTGTATATAGGAGCAGTATTATAGTAGTTATATTCTTGTATATAGGAGCAGTATTATAGTAGTTATATTCCTGTATATAGGAGCAGTATTATAGTAGTATATTCTTGTATATAGGAGCAGTATTATAGTAGTTATATCCCTGTATATAGGAGCAGTATTATAGTAGTTATATCCCTGTATATAGGAGCAGTATTATAGTAGTATATTCCTGTATATAGGAGCAGTATTATAGTAGTTATATTCCTGTATATAGGAGCAGTATTATAGTAGTTATATTCCTGTATATAGGGGCAGTATTATAGTAGTTATATCCCTGTATATAGGAGCAGTATTATAGTAGTTATATCCCTGTATATAGGGGGGCAGTATTATAGTAGTTATTTTCCTGTATATAGGAGCAGTATTATAGTAGTTATATCCCTGTATATAGGAGCAGTATTATAGTAGTTATATCCCTGTATATAGGGGCAGTATTATAGTAGTTATATCCCTGTATATAGGGGCAGTATTATAGTAGTTATATTCCTGTATATAGGGGCAGTATTATAGTAGTTATATTCCTGTATATACGGGGCAGTATTATAGTAGTTATATCCCTGTATATAGGAGCAGTATTATAGTAGTTATATTCCTGTATATAGGGAGCAGTATTATAGTAGTTATATCCCTGTATATAGGAGCAGTATTATAGTAGTTATATCCCTGTATATAGGAACAGTATTATAGTAGGTATATTCCTGTATATAGGGGGGCAGTATTATAGTAGTTATATCCCTGTATATAGGAGGCAGTATTATAGTAGTTATATCCCTGTATATAGGGGGCAGTATTATAGTAGTTATATTCCTGTATATAGGAGCAGTATTATAGTAGTTATATTCCTGTATATAGGAGCAGTATTATAGTAGTTATATTCTTGTATATAGGGCAGTATTATAGTGGTTATATTCCTGTATATCGGAGCAGTATTGTAGTAGTTATATTCCTGTATATAGGAGCAGTATTATAGTAGTTATATTCCTGTATATAGGAGCAGTATTATAGTAGTTATATTCCTGTATATAGGAGCAGTATTATAGTAGTTATATTCTTGTATATAGGAGCAGTATTATAGTAGTTATATTCTTGTATATAGGAGCAGTATTATAGTAGTTATATTCTTGTATATAGGAGCAGTATTGTAGTAGTTATATTTGCAGCATTATGGATGTGCCTGGATTTGCTGTAAGGGATCAGTGACCCCTTGTACATGTCTCCCCCTTGTTCCTCTATAACACTTGGGGTCTCTGCAGCTGTGTCCTCTCTTTCTCTTTGGATACATGTCTAATCCCAGCAGAGAGGCCCCTCCGCTGGCAGATGTGCCCGTTCCCCTCCAGCTGGCCGCCCCCTGACACCCTCCTCCGGATGAATCTCCTCGTGTGTCGGTGTGCTGCCGCTCCCCGGGGACCACTTGTCCCATATGATGAGCTCTGTATCTCCTCGGAGCTGCCACTCTTTGCCACTTAGGGAATACAGGATGGTGCCCGCTGGAGCGTGTCAGTCAGCCCATGTGAAATTAACCCATGGAGGGGACTGTTCACAGGATGGATGCAGGGCCCATTTAACCCCCTATTGTATGGGAGAGACAGAGGTGAAGGGAATGGTGGCAGCTGGCCGTGGTGCTGAACCCTGGCACAGTATTGGATCCCTCTGTCTATGTGCAGAGAACATACTGATACTGGTGATAGGGGAGGGGGGGGACTGGATTCAGCGTCGCACAGTGACATAGGAGGAGGGGGTGGACCACGTCGGGTGCTCGTCCTCTAATATTTTATATCTTCTTAAATTGAAATCTCTGAGTGCAATCAATATTTATTGCAAGAACCCGAATGACCATCGATATGTCATTATATAGTGCCGCTCCTAATGTACGTGTAATACCGCCAGCGCTGGAGACCCGTAGCCTGGACATATGGAGGGCTATTCATCTGTTACTGTGTACCATGTGTATAGAGGTAGTCATAGCCCCGCCCCCTGTATATCATGTGTATAGAGAGGTAGTCACCGCCCAGCCCACTGGATGACATCACTGATCTATAATGATCCTCACACCTTATACTACAGGATTATCTGTTTATCTATTACTGCTAATACCCACCTATATATCCTGTGTTATAGAGAGGTAGTCACTGCCCGGCCCCTGTATATCCTGTGTATAAAGAGGTAGTCACATCCCCGCCCCCTGTATATCATGTGTATAGAGAGGTAGTCACTGCCTGCCCTTGTATATCATGTGTATAGAGAGGTAATCACAGCCCCGCCCCCTGTATATCATGTGTATAGAGGTAGTCACAGCCCCGCCCCCTGTATATCATGTGTATAGAGAGGTAGTCACAGCCCCGCCCCCTGTATATCATGTGTACAGAGAGGTAGTCACAGCCCCGCCCCCTGTATATCATGTGTATAGCGAGGTAGTCACAGCTCCACCCCTTGTCTATCCTGTGTATAGAGGTAGTCACAGCCCCGCCCCCTGTATATCCTGTGTAGAGAGGTAGTCACAGCTCCGTCCCTGTATATCATGTGTATAGCGAGGTAGTCACAGCTCCGCCCCTTGTCTATCCTGTGTATAGAGAGGTAGTCACAGCTCCGCCCCTTGTCTATCCTGTGTATAGAGAGGTAGTCACAACCCCGCCCCTGTATATCATGTGTATAGAGGTAGTCACAGCCCCTCCCCCTGTATATCATGTGTACAGAGAGGTATTCTTAGCCCCGCCCCCTGTGTGACATTACCAATATGTGGTGTAATGACAGCCCCGCCTCCTGTGTGACAACATTGTGATATGAGGTAGTCACAGCCCCGCCCCCTGTGTGACATCACTGTGATATAATGAGGTGTGATCACTCTGACAGTACCGCCACATTACCCCAGCCCGGCTCCATACTCACTGTATAAGGTCAGTGGCGGTCTTTGGCACCAAGCACCCCAAGCGATCGCTTGGGGCTCCCAACATCCAGGGGGGCCCCCATGCCCCGCTCTTGTGCTCAAGACCGCTGGACAGGGCCGCTGCCCCGCTCTCTGCTGCAATCTGAACTGTAACTATGAGCACTCGTAATGAGCGCTCATAGTTACATGCAGCAGCACTGACAGGGCGGGAGACATTGGCTCCCTTCCTGTCAGTCACTCTTGTGGCCGCAGGAAGGGTTTTCCCTGCGGTCACAAGTGGCAGCTTTGTCCTTGTGGTGCCGGCGCTGTGACATCACTGGAGCATAGGCGCCAGGACAAGGGGAGCGCGGCCTCTTGTGATCGCAGGGAAAACCCTTCCTGCGGCCACAAGAGTGAAGAGAAGAGGAGACGCCTGGACCCAGGTGAGTATAAGTGTTTGTTTTATTGTGTTATATACTATATGGGAGGGGGAGCACACAGGGGTCTGTTTAACTGGGGAGCGCACATCGGGGGTCTATATAACTGGGGGGAGCACACAGGGGGGCTATATAACAGGGGGAGCACACAGGGGGGCTATAGACTACTGGAGCTTCACAGAGGGGTCTATATACTACTGGGGGCAGCACACAGGGGTCTATATACTACTTGGGGCAGCAGAATTTGGTCTATATACAACTTGGAGAGCACACAGGAGGTCTATATCCAAGTGGGAGAGCACACGGGGGATATATACTACTGGGGGAGCACACAGGGGTTTATATACTACTGGTGGGGCACACAGGGGGTCTATATACTACTGGGGGAACATACAGGGGGTCTATATACTACTTGTGAGGCACACAGGTGGTCTATATATAACTGGGGGAGCACACAGGGGTCTGTATACAACTGGGGCAGCACACAAGGGGTCTATATAATACTGGTGGAACCACACAGGGGGATTAAATACCCCTGAGGGAGCACACAGGGGGCCTATATACTAGTGTTGGAGCACACAGGGGTATATACAACTGGGGGCAGCACACGGGGTCTATATACAACTGGGCCAGCACACAGGAGATCTATATACTTCTGGGGGGAGCACACGGGGGGCTATATATAACTGGGGGAACACACAGGGGTCTATATACTACTGGGGGAAGCAAACAAGGGGTATATACTATTGGGGGCAGCACACAAGGAGTATATATTACTGGCGGTAGCGCACAAGGGTATATACTACCGGGGGCAACACACAGCGGTCTATTGTTTTGTAACGCGTGTCCAGGGGGGGAGCCCCAGACATAACTTCGCTTGGGGCCCCAGAAATGCCAAGACCGCCCCTGCATAAGGTCACACAGCAGCACAGAGGATAGCAGCAGCAGGAGGGGGAGGGGCTTATTCTTTCTCCCCTTGTGTAATTTTTTTATTCTATTAACAGTAAATTCAGTAGAAAAAAATGCTGCACAGGTCATATTGTGTGTGTGTGTGGGGGGGGGTATATAGGGAGCGATAGATAGATAGTCTAAGGATAATTCAGCAGCACTCCTTGATGACGCTGGTGCCAGCGGATCTTGCCTTGACCAAAGACTCGGGTAACTATGCAGAGGATAATCCACAGCGCTCATAGATGACAATAAAAATGTGAATTTATTCCATGTGATCAAAAAGTGTATCAATCTAAACAAATCACACGGTGCAGCATACAGAAGATACCGGAGCAATGTTGCTCCGGTATCTTCTGTATGCTGCACCGTGTTATTTGGAGATAGATAGAGAGACATGGCGGACACACACAGGGCTCTGGCACACACAGGCTGGAGGGTGCGGCACCGCGTCCAGATAATGCTGCCAGCCTATATCCATGGCACAGTGCCCGATCCTATTCTCCCCCCCCCGCACTCCTCATCCACCTCTCTCTCCGCCACTTATTTCTGAGACACATGAAGTCCATTACTGTGAATCCCTCCTCACCCGGGAAAGGTTACACGTCCCAAACCGGAACGAAACGCAACTCTGACCATCTGGAAGTATTGGGGAAATATCCGGAGATCAGAGAAGTGTATGGGAGTATAGAGGAAATATCCGGATATAAGGAGTGTATGGGAGTATATAGGAAATATCCGGATATAAGGAGTGTATGGGAGTATATAGGGAATATCCGGATATAAGGAGTGTATGGGAGTATATAGGGAATATCTGGATATAAGGAGTGTATGGGAGTATATAGGAAATATCCGGATATAAGGAGTGTATGGGAGTATATAGGGAATATCTGGATATAAGGAGTGTATGGGAGTATAGCGGAAGCGACAGTCGGAGCGGCTCGGTCTGCCAGCGTTTCCCGGCGCCTGTGATGCATTTTCTTCTGACGGTTTTAGTATAATTTAAAGTTAATGACGCATGGCCCAACGTACGGCCGTGTATATGGGGACACCAGGAGTCAGCGGTGTCACTGGGTTAACCATTTGTCTGCCGGAGTTGAGTGATGCACTGTAGGAGCTGTCCTGCAGGTGTGAGTGGGGTGTATGGTTGTAGAGCAGAGCAGGAGCGTCGGGGTACCTCTATGGTAGTAGTAGTTGTCTGCGCCTTGACATGGTTACATATCTGCTGTTCTGTAGTCTAGGAAAACTTGGTGACTTGTAATTTTGGTTGTCACCCAGCTTTCCTAGATTCCTCACGGCCATTCAACCTTCCTATAATCCTCACTACCAGTTCTAGGTAGAGATGGCAATTGCCTAAGAAAGTTGGGTGACCTGAAGTCCCATCTGTATAGGTTATGGCCTCACTTCTTTATATTCCTGAGTAACTAGCATGTTCCTTATTGATCGAAGCCTGAACCCTGACCTGTAATGTTACATATTCAGCTTTCCTACAGCCCTGAATGCCAGATTTACATGACAATCTATGGTTTAGGGTTATGTTATCTAAATCTGGCATTCAGGGCTGTAGGAAAGCTGAATGTTACAATACAGGTCAGGGTAGGAAAGCTGAGTAATAATCCGAGACTATGGGAAGCAGACCCAGCTTTCCCAAGTTCCTGACCATAGTTACAGCATTCAGTTCTCTGTGAGTGCAGGTTAGCGATGTACTTAATGATGTCAGGGTCCAAGCTCAGGTCAGTAAGAAACCCCTAAGCTCTTCAGGATCCTAGGAAAGCTGGGTGATCATCTATATAGCCTTATATCTACCATTCAGGGCTGTAGGTAAGCTGAATATGTAACATTACAGGTCAGAGTTCAGGCTTGGATCAATAAGGAACATGCTAATTACTCAAGAACATAGGAAAGTGAGGACATAACCTATATAGATGGGACTTTAGGTCACCCAACTTTCTCAGGTTTCTGACAGCCACCTCTGCCTAGAACTGGTAGTGAGGATTATAGGAAGATTGGATGGCTGTGAGGAATCTAGCAAAGCTGAGTGACCATCCTGTCATCCAAACTATCACTCAGCTTTCCTAGATTCCCGAACAGCAAATATCTACCCTAATGACCTGAACTGGGACCCTCACACACATTCTTACATGGATATTCAGCTTTCCAATAGCCCTGAATGCCGGAGTTAGATAAACTTGGGCGTGATCCCATAGCTCACACATGTTTCCCAGTTTCCTGAATAACCTCTATATGTTCATTATTTACCTGAATTTGGATCCTGGCGTCTATAGCTACATAGCCAACCTGAACCCTGTATCTATAGTCAGGAACCTGGGAAAGCTGGGTCTGCTTCCCATTATCACTCTGCTTTCCCAGACTCCTGAGTGGCCTGTAGTCCCATAGCTGATCACCCAGCTTTCCCAGAGTCCTGAATGGCCTGTAGTACCATAGATGATCACTCAGCTTTCCCAGAGTCTTAAGCATGGAGCCTGATATCTATAACAGCAGACATATTCAACTTTCCCAGAGTCCGGAGTGGCCTGCTTCCCATTATCACTTGGCTTTTCCAGGGTCCTAAGTGGCCTGTGATCCCATAGATGATCCCTCAGTTTTCCCAAAGTCCTGAGTAGCATGTGCTCCTATAGATGATCCCTCAGCTTTTCCAGAATCCTCAGCTTTTCCAGAATCCTGAGCTTGGAGCCTGACAGCAGACATATTCAGCTTTCCCAGAGTCCTGAGTGGCCTGTAATCCCATAGATGATCACACAGCTTTCACAGACTCCTGAGTGGCCTGTGATTCCATACAATATCACCCAGCTCTCCCAGAGTACTGCTGGGTGAACCTTCCTATAGAGCTGTGCAGGGCATGATGGGAGTTATATATATAAGCTGAGATGGCAGCCACAGCGCTCTATGTAAGCGCTGTTCGCTTTTCCTGACCGCCACGGTCCTGACTTCTGTTCTGTCTACAATGTAAAGGAGTCCTCCCCCCGTATAACCCTGCCCCTGGGCGCTCCTGCACCGTCTCATGGCTGGCGGCCTCCATTCTCCCCTCGGTGTTAGTTAACGTTCCCACAATAGAGATCAGTGTCCGCCGCAGTCAAGGTTATGGCGATAAATTCCTCCATTGTGGTAAATTGGCTGGGGGCTTTCACGCCAACGAGACGGATAATTTGCTGCCGTATATCAAATGGATTCAGAAATGAGTTTGAAAGGCCGGTTCATGCCTCCTATTACCGGGGGCCGCGCTCCTGTCTGACTCCCTCATTACCGCCGTTTAATACCCTTCCTATTCTCCGGCCGTAATGAAATTCTCCTGCGCGAGCAGTAGCAGCGGTCGCACGAAAGAGGGAGAGAGAGTGCAGCGCCAATGACAAGACAAGTGCGCAGAGGGCACGTGTCCCCCGGGTCCTTGGCCTCGGCCATCACACCATTAATTCCTACCTTCACTTCTCATTTCCCAGTCAGGCTTCAGTAATACACAGGGCAGCCCCCGACGCTATAGTGACGAAGCAATGCTGTGCTAGGAATGAAGCAGCTCCGTCTACAGTCTCATCTGATGTCACCGCATGTAAAGTGATGGTCACCCAGCTTTCCACACACCCTGATCTACACCTAATTCTGCATTATACAGATGTACATATTACCTACTCTACTATCCGTAAAGTGTCAGCAATTACTGCACTTCTATCATTCTGCACCAGGAAGCTCAGGATGAACAGGTTCTCTTACATCTTGTGTTATTTCTATGATTGTTTCTGTCTCCTCAGGCTTCTGCTCTTAAGCCGGCTGCGGTTAAAGCAGAATCAGCAACGGTGGAGGAGCCGCGGGCTGTGCGTGATTGGAGGCGTCATGTACAGGGTCTCTGCTAATAAACTCTCCAAAACCTGGAGCCCCGGCAGTGGCAGCAAGAACACCCCAAGGACTGGTGAGTAACATAGCAACCCACATAATACACCACTGCAGACTGATGACAGGTGACCACCATCTTTACATGGAGGAAATAATGCTCATACACAGTGCAGAGGTAATACTCCTGTAATGTTGTGTCCAGAGAGGGCGTAGTTGTCACTGTCGTAATAAAGCACTTGAGGTGTGATGGAGTATGCAGCCAGAATGCCGATACTGGAGGAGCTCCCGGCAATAGTGAACAAATCAAACAGTAATAATGTAGAACAAAGACCACAGGGCGCTCACCAAATCTGCAGGTTTGAGGCTTTTTATTCAGGATTGCACGTCAGAGAGGGAGGACAGGTGGTCTCGCAGGTGCGTACACCCTGGGGACAACCGTTTCACGCCCACTGGCGCTTCCTCTTGCCAAGGACTCTGACTCCTCGGCAGAAAGAAGCACCAGTGGGCGTGAAACTGCTGTCCCAAGGGTGTACACACCTGCGAGACCACCTGTCCTCCCTCTCTGATGTGCAATCCTGAATAAAAAGCCTCAAACCTGCAGGTTCGTTGAGTGCCCTGTGGTCTTTGTTCTACATTATCATCATTATTAGTAATACTACTGTAATACTGCCCTCTATATACAGGAATATAACTACTGTAATACTGCCCCCTATATACAAAAATATAACTACTATAATACTGCCCCCCTATATACAAGAATATAACTACTATAATACTGCTCCTATATACAGGAATATAACTACTATAATACTGCTCCTATATACAGGAATATAACTACTATAATACTGCTCCTATATACAGGAATATAACTACTATAATACTGCTCCCTATATACAGGAATATACTACTATAATACTGCTCCTATATACATGGATATAACTACTATAATACTGCTCCTATATACAGGTATATAACTACTATAATACTGCTCCTATATACAGGAATATAACTACTATAACACTTCCCTCTATATACAAGAATATAACTACTATAATACTGCTCCTATGTACAGGAATATAACTACTATAATACTGCCCCCTATATACTGGAATATAACTACTATAATACTGTTCCTATATACATGGATATAACTACTATAATACTGCCTCCTATATACAGGAATATAACTACTATAATACTGCTCCTGTATACAATGATATAACTACTGTAATACTGCTCCTATATACAAGAATATAACTACTATAATACTGCTCCTATATACAGGAATATAACTGCCATAATACTGCCCTCCTATATACAGGAATATAACTACTATAATACTGCCCCCCTATATACAGGAATATAACTACTATAATACTGCTCCTATATACAGGAATATAACTACTATAATACTGCCCCCTATATACAGGAATATAACTACTATAATACTGCTCCTATATACAGGAATATAACTACTATAATACTGCTCCCTATATACAGGAATATAACTACTATAATACTGCTCCCTATATACAGGAATATAACTACTATAATACTGCTCCCTATATACAAGAATATAACTACTATAATACTGCTCCTATATACAGGAATATAACTACTATAATACACGAACTGGAGAGAATGGAACCGCTGCACATCCCATCTATGGCTGATACTAATGCCGCTAGGCCTATATTAAAAATCAACACCAAAGTGTCTGTATATGAATTGATCAAGCCATATTGCCCCGTGTACCACCGCGCAGGTCCTCTGGTCCACACGGGTCCCTACGCTAACTCCACACCGTGTCGGTCAGCGACCGCCAACCCCGCAAAGCGTGCACGTGCAGGGAAAGGAGGCCATGGAACGGCCCTGCAACCCCAATGTCACAGGACCAGACCCAAAAAGCCCCACCAAAACCCAGCCAGCACCACCGGCGGGGAAGGCTGCCCCAAAACGACACAAGTATGGATATGGTATTACACTTACCATTGCTGCTCTCACAGAATGGGGAAGACATAGGGTCCAGACATGTGAGCACAGGCATATCCTGCTTATTATGGCTGTGCACGCCTGCGGGGTTGGTGGCCACTGACTGGCACGGTGTGGACTTAGTGTAGGGACCCATGTGTATCAGATACCGGCACGAGGTACATGGGGCAGTATGGCTTGATCAATTCATACACAAAATTCTGATGTGTTTTTTATTTAGCCTAGGGGCACTAGTATCAGCCATAGGTGTGATGTGCAGCACTCTGTTTCTTCCCTGAAGCGCATAACTACTATAATACTGCTCCTATATACAGGGATATAACTACTATAATACATGTTCTATATACAGGAATATAACTACTGTAATACTGCTCCTATATACAGGACTATAACTACTATATTACTGCACCCTATATACAAGAATATAACTACTATAATACTGCCCCCCATATACAGGAATATAACTACTATAATACTGCTCCTATATACAGGAATATAACTACTATAATACTGCTCCCTATATACAAGAATATAACTACTATAATACTGCTCCTATATACAGGAATATAACTACTATAATACTGCTCCTATATACATGGATATAACTACTATAATACTGCCCCCTATGTACAGGAATATAACTACTATAATACTGCTCCTATATACAGGAATATAACTACTATAATACTGCTCCCTATATACAAAAATATAACTACTATAATACTGCTCCTATATACAGGAATATAACTACTATAATACTGCTCCTATATACATGGATATAACTACTATAATACTGCCCCCTATGTACAGGAATATAACTACTATAATACTGCTCCTATATACAGGAATATAACTACTATAATACTGCTCCTATATACAGGAATATAACTACTATAATACTGCTCCCTACATACAGGAATATAACTACTATAATACTGCTCCTATATACAGGAATATAACTACTATAATACTGCCCCCTACATACAGGAATATAACTACTATAATACTGCTCCCTACATACAGGAATATAACTACTATAATACTGCTCCCTATATACAAGAATATAACTACTATAATACTGCTCCCTACATACAGGAATATAACTACTATAATACTGCTCCCTACATACAGGAATATAACTACTATAATACTGCTCCCTATATACAAGAATATTACTACTATAATACTGCTCCTATATACAGGAATATAACTACTATAATACTGCTCCCTACATACAGGAATATAACTACTATAATACTGCTCCTATATACAGGAATATAACTACTATAATACTGCTCCTACATACAGGAATATAACTACTATAATACTGCTCCCTACATACAGGAATATAACTACTATAATACTGCTCCCTATATACAAGAATATAACTACTATAATACTGCTCCTATATACAGAAATATAACTACTATAATACTGCCCCCTATATACAGGAATATAACTACTATAATACTGCTCCTATATAGAGGAATATAACTACTATAATACTGCTCCTATATACAGGAATATAACTGCTATAATACTGCCCCTATATACAGGAATATAACTACTATAATACTGCCCCTATATACAGGGATATAACTACTATAAAACTGCTCCTATATACAATAATATAACTACTATAATACTGCTCCTATATACAGGAATATAACTACTATAATACTGCTCCTATATACAAGAATATAACTACTGTAATACTGCTCCTATATACAGGACTATAACTACTATATTACTGCACCCTATATACAAGAATATAACTACTATAATACTGCCCCCTATATACAGGAATATAACTACTATAATACTGCTCCCTATATACAAAAATTTAACTACTATAATACTGCTCCTATATACAAGAATATAACTACTATAATACTGCTCCTATATACAAGAATATAACTACTGTAACACTGCTCCTATATACAGGGATATAACTACTATAATACTGCCTCCTATATACAGGAATATAACTACTATAATACTGCTCCTGTATACAATGATATAACTACTGTAATACTGCTCCTATATACAAGAATATAACTACTATAATACTGCTCCTATATACAGGAATATAACTGCCATAATACTGCCCTCCTATATACAGGAATATAACTACTATAATACTGCCCCCCTATATACAGGAATATAACTACTATAATACTGCTCCTATATACAGGAATATAACTGCCATAATACTGCTCCTATATACAGGAATATAACTACTATAATACTGCTCCTATATACAGGTATATAACTACTATAATACTGCCCCTATATACAGGAATATAACTACTATAATACTGCTCTTATATACAGGAATATACTACTATAATACTGCCCCTATATACAGGAATATAACTACTATAATACTGCTCCTATATACAGGAATATAACTACTATATTACTGCCCCCTATATACAGGAATATAACTACTATAATACTGCTCCTATATACCGGAATATAACTGCTATAACATAATATAGAGCCCATGTAGCTTGTGATATTAGTGGTGTAGTAGTTGGTGTCTCCTCCTGGCAGTGATATCTGTCTCCTGGTTCTCAGGTGTTTCTCTGGCGGTATTATTTATGTCTCATAGTCGGGTTCAGGTGACTGTCTCCGGTCGCGGTCAGCTCTCCTCGGCACAGATGTCTGTACGGCAGAGCACTCTGCTGTAGCCGGTGACATTATGTGACAGGCAGGCAGGTGACGTTGTCTCCCCTGTTCCTCGCACGCCATCCTCTTCCTCAGCACCACAACAGATGGGGCGTCTTCATCCTCAGCCGGATAGTGACAGCTCCTACCAGACGAGACGCCTCGGACATACAATCAAAAGTGACTCACTCACTCCACGAGACGCCAGCCTGGCAGATGAGTGACTGCGACACACTCCCACCACCTGGCGAGATGCACGCTTGTTGCGTTTACACGGATCGTACAGAACTTCCATCATGTTCTCTGCCGTCCCCCGTCCGCGACGCCTTTTTAGAATTTTAGCTTTTTAACCCACTCCGTATCTGCTGGGTCTGTAATGCAGAACTACCAACTACTGCCAGATGCCGTCAAGACACAATGGGAATTGTAGTTTCGCAACAGCTGGAGGGTTTGATACCCCCCCCCCCCCTTACAGATGAAGTCAGGAAAAAGAGGGTTCTGGTATGTTGAAGTTCAGCTACCTGCACCTATTAAAAGGGTTTGTTCAACAATTTTCAAGTGCCAGACATTTGTAATTTACTTCTATTCGTAAAACTCAAGTCTTCCAGTACTTATCAGCTGCTGTATGTCCTGCAGGAAGTGGTGTATTCTCTCCAGTCTGACACAGTGCTCTATGCTGCCACCTCTGTCCGTGTCAGGAACTGTCTAGAGCAGGAGAGGTTTTCTATGGGGATTTGCTGCTGCTCTGGACAGTTCCTGACATGGACAGAGATGGCAGCAGAGAGCACTGTGTCAGACTGTAGAGAATACACCACTTCCTGCAGGACATACAGCAGCTGATAAGTACTGGAGATTTTTTTTTATAGAAGTAAATTACAAATCTCTGATACTTTCTGGCACCAGTTGATTTGAATATTTTTAGGTGAACAACCCATTTTATCTCAGGTAGATAAACTGAGGAGAGGAGTCTGGCAGCGGCTTATCAAAGATTTTCTATTCCACACACATGAACTAGCTGTACATATATCTGGAAAGGGGGGGGGGTCCCAACAATAGCTTGCATATGTATTTGGGCCATAGGATTACACTGTGTTCTGTCTGCATAGTGTGGTGTCTGTATATTCTGGGGCCCCCGTCATCCTTGTTCCCACGGGTCCCGCTTGCCTTATGATTACAGTCTGCTCCTCACTTTGGTTTCATTCCTACAAAACATCAGACACTGTTGAGAGCTGCTGATCTGGGGCTTCCAGGATTCCTGGACTTTTAGTTTATCACATAATAGTCCACCAATTGGGTGTTAGAATTAGTGGGAGAAGGGAAAAAGGCTGATCTGATTGGCTGCAGTGGAACCCACAGTAGTGTTTAGAGGGACAGTAATGGGCACTCTCCTAACCCCACTGTCTAGTTATCCCTACTTGCTCTCTGCATTAGGTGAGCGATCATGGCTTCTATGCACAGATTGTTCCATAGAGTATTCCACCACTACATGCACAGTGAACAGTCTGTAGTGCAGGCGTCAAACATTTGGCCCTCCAGCTGTTGCAAAATTACAATTCCCATCATTCCTGAACAACAGTCAAAGTTTGTCCAGACACGATGGAAACTTTTGTTTTCTATCAGCTGGATGGCTGCAGATTTGACACCTTTCAGTTTTTGTGGGGCGGTTGTGAGACCCATGGCGGTCCCCCAGACACACATGTTCTGTTTAGGATGTGTCAGGCTGGAATGAATGAAGGTTTATCCATCCAGGCGTTACTTTATCAGAAGCAGTTCTATCCAGAGCACCAAGCAAATCCATTGTCAGGGAATAGAGGGTTTAGGTGATGAGTCCATCTACCTGTGCTGTATCTACCACGTATCTGTGATCCCTTATATGTCTGTGATATGTCCCATGTTACACGTCTGATACCTGCCCTGCCTTCTGTTACAGGTAAAGTGGAGTTCAGCGGCGGCAGCACCAGTCCCGGCTCCTTCTACCCTAGCCGCTCAGCCACCCCGAGCCGCTATATCGCAAGGTATGTATTATGTGCTGTACCTGTATACGTTGTACTGTGCTGCTGTCAGTGAATGGTGGTTCGTAGTTTATATTTAGCTAAGCCCCCCTCCCACGCGTACGCACGCACGCACGCACGCACGCACACACACACACACACACACACACACACACACACACACACACACACACACACATCAATGTGTCCTGGGCCCCCATGACCCTTTCCCCAGTATCCTGTACACTGTCCTTGGGTAATTCTGGTAGGTAATGACCACTATATACTGGGCACCCCACAAGACATTCTGTGACCCCGATCATCCATGTTATTCAGCTATCGGTGGTATTAATGTTATCCTGTGCCCAGAACTGGCTGGGGATCCTGACTAGATCCTAAGAGATCAAAGGGAATCAGTAGACTGAACATTGTTGTAAGCCTGCAGCTGTGTAACCAGGGCTTAAAAAAGCGTCAATTCACTGACAGCAAGAAATGACAGTGTAAACATTTTACAGAGAATAAACTCGATCTCTGCTGTGCTGCGTGCGGATCTCTGCTGTGCTGCGTGCGGATCTCTGCTGTGCTGCGTGCGGATCTCTGCTGTGCTGCGTGCGGATCTCTGCTGTGCTGCGTGCGGATCTCTGCTGTGCTGCGTGCGGATCTCTGTTGTGTTGCGTGCGGATCTCTGTTGTGTTGCGTGCGGATCTCTGTTGTGTTGCGTGCGGATCTCTGTTGTGTTGCGTGCGGATCTCTGTTGTGTTGCGTGCGGATCTCTGTTGTGTTGCGTGCGGATCTCTGTTGTGTTGCGTGCGGATCTCTGTTGTGTTGCGTGCGGATCTCTGTTGTGTTGCGTGCGGATCTCTGCTGTGCGCGGATATATTCTGTGCCGTGCCCTGTGGTCACCGCTCATGGTTACTTCTCCCTGCAGCCGCGCCATCCAGCGCAGTCTGGCCATTATCCGCCAGGCGCAGCAGAAGAAGGAGAAGAAGGAATACTGCATGTACTACAACCGATTCGGGAAATGCAACCGAGGCCAGAAGTGCCCGTACATCCACGACCCGGAGAAGGTGGCAGTGTGCACCCGGTGAGTGCCAGGGGCCACACCACAGCCTGCTCCATGGTCACCCTGTATTATATGGCTGTGATCAGGATCAGCTCTGTGTTATTGATCACCCTGTATTATATGGCTGTGATCAGGATCAGCTCTGTGTTATTGATCAACCTGTATTATATGGCTGTGATCAGGATCAGCTCGGTGTTATTGATCACGCTGTATTATATGGCTGTGATCAGGATCAGCTCTGTGTTATTGATCACGCTGTATTATACGGCTGTGATCAGGATCAGCTCTGTGTTATTGATCACGCTGTATTATATGGCTGTGATCAGGATCAGCTCTGTTATTGATCACCCTGATAATAGATCATTGGATCGGTTCACTGTACTCATCATCCTCCATTCTGACTTGTTGCTGTGATTTATTTTCCTTGTAGGTTTCTCAGAGGAACATGTAAGAAGATTGATGGCTCCTGCCAATTCTCCCACCAGGTGTCTAAGGACAAGGTGAGTGACCCCTGACCCCTACTACCCCACCCACTGTACTGCAGCCGCACCCCCGGATTTCAATAACCCGTCGATCCCCAATAATCAAAACTTATCAGTGCTGATCAGGGTCAGCTGTGGGGTGCTGATCAGGGTCCCGTCCCATTGGCTATAGGTGAAACTTATTCGTGCAGCACCGTCTTCCATCAGATGGGGCGGGCCTGGGCTCTCTTGGACTGCGCTCTGGATGTGTCTGGCCCTGGGGCCGCGCTCTCTGGATGTGTCTGGCCCTGGGGCCGTGCTCTCCAGGCTCGTACTCTCCATGGCTGTACTCTCTGGATGTGTCTGGCCCTGGGGCCGCGCTCTCTGGATGTGTCTGGCCCTGGGGCCGCGCTCTCTGGATGTGTCTGGCCCTGGGGCCGCGCTCTCCAGGCTCGTACTCTCCTTGGCTGTACTCTCTGATGTGTCTGGCCCTGGGGCCGCGCTCTCTGGTGCTATACCCTCTGGATGTGTCTGGCCCTGGGGCCGCGCTCTCTGGTGCTATACCCTCTGAATGTGTCTGGTCCCGGGGCCGCGTCTCTGGATGTGTCTGGCCCTGGGGCCGTGCTCTCTGGTGCTGTACCCTCTGGATGTGTCTGGTCCCGGGGCCGCGTCTCTGGTGCTGTACCCTCTGAATGTGTCTGGTCCCGGGGCCGCGTCTCTGGATGTGTCTTGCCCTGGGGCCGTACTCTCCATGGCTGTACTCTGATGTGTCTGGCCCTGGGGCCGCGCTCTCTGGTGCTGTACCCTCTGGATGTGTCTGGTTCTGGGGCCGCGCTCTCTGGATGTCTGGCCCTGGGGCCGTGGTCTCCAGGCTCGTACTCTCCATGGCTGTACTCTCTAGATGTGTCTGGCCCTGGGGCCGCGCTCTCTGGTGCTGTACCCTCTGGATGTGTCTGGTCCCGGGGGCCGCGTCTCTGGATGTCTGGCCCTGGGGCCGTGGTCTCCAGGCTCGTACTCTCCATGGCTGTACTCTCTAGATGTGTCTGGCCCTGGGGCCGCGCTCTCTGGTGCTGTACCCTCTGAATGTGTCTGGTCCCGGGGCCGCGTCTCTGGATGTGTCTTGCCCTGGGGCCGTACTCTCCATGGCTGTACTCTGATGTGTCTGGCCCTGGGGCCGCGCTCTCTGGTGCTATACCCTCTGGATGTGTCTGGCCCTGGGGCCGCGCTCTCTGGTGCTGTACCCTCTGGATGTGTCTGGCCCTGGGGCCGTACTCTCCATGGCTGTACTCTGATTTATCTGGCCCTGGGGCCGCGCTCTCTGGTGCTGTACCCTCTGGATGTGTCTGGCCCTGGGGCCGCGCTCTCTGGTGCTGTACCCTCTGGATGTGTCTGGCCCTGGGGCCGTACTCTCCATGGCTGTACTCTGATGTATCTGGCCCTGGGGCTGCGCTCTCTGGTGCTGTACCCTCTGGATGTGTCTGGTTCCGGGGCCGCGCTCTCTGGATGTCTGGCCCTGGGGCCGTGGTCTCCAGGCTCGTACTCTCCATGGCTGTACTCTCTAGATGTGTCTGGCCCTGGGGCCGCGCTCTCTGGTGCTGTACCCTCTGGATGTGTCTGGTCCCGGGGGCCGCGTCTCTGGATGTCTGGCCCTGGGGCCGCACTCTCCGGGCCTGTACTCTCTGGCTGCGTCTTGCATTGTGCGGGGGTTAGGGAAGAGCCTCCCTCGCCGCCTCCACCTCTCGCGCTGCTGCTGCTACAACAGCTTTTCCTCTTGAGGAACTTCTAGCGATTCAGCATTTTTCTCCCCTAATAAAAATAAGCAAAACACAGAAGTCTGCGGTGAGCAATTTGGAAAGGCTGGTCGACTTTCGGGTTCATTAGCCGGCCGCCTGCAAAGCCTGTGTACTCTCCCCGCTCTCTAATGTGTGACATAACTCATGGCAATCTCCCTCTTCCCATGTAATTGGGAGGTATATCTCATACTCCATATGTTAGGAGCTGATTTATTCGCTGGCAGCCGCACATTTGCGAGGCCTCTCGGACTCGGCGTCTTCTCTCCCGGCCGCCTGCTTATCAGCCTTCCTGCCAGCAGCCATCTTTAATTCCTGCCGCTTTGTGATGCTCTGGATTGACTGGAGATGATATACGTATATCTCTCTACCTATATTCTTATAGGATCTCGTCTCCCTTTATGTGCACTGAAATTCCTTTAATCCGGTTATCCAGAAAGTCTGCGAACTGGGCGGAGAAGCGCGATATGAGAGGAAGCCCCTGTGAGCGCCATGCCAGGCGGCCGCCGCAGACTCTGCTCACGCTTCAGTTTTTTTCTACTTATTTTTATCTACTTTTCTAAAACTGTTTAATAATCCGGAATGTTCGATAATCCAAACGGCCGTTATGGTGAACGCCCTGAAATCGTTCACTCAATTACACGGAGCGATGATCGTTACTTATGATCGTTCTCGCGGTTGTCCTGTCATCTCTACTGTGAACAACCGAACGACGTCTTATTACACCGAACGATGCGAGAACAATCTGCAAACGAACAACAATAAAAATAGGTCCAAATTCTATCACATGACAAAGAATTTCTCGTTGGTCTTTTAACCGTTGTCTGCTATTACACGAAATGATTACCGTTCGATTACGAACAATCTATCCCTTCAGGACTGAAGTGCTGAGCTGAATATGCAGAGTAGCACAGATGGAGCAGTAACTACAAGATCACTCCCATCATGCATCCTCATCACCACTCCCATCATGCATCCTGATCAATACTCCCATCATGCACTTTAACTAGGCGGGGTTACTATTCAAGATGTTAGGGTAGCTGGGTGTCATGAGTAGCAGCAGTAAGTATCTGATAACCACTCCCATCATACATCCTGATCACCCCTCACATCATGCATTCTGATCACCCCTCCCATCATGCATCCTGATCACTGCTCCCATCATGCATCTTGATCACTGCTCTCATCATGCATCCTGATCACTGCTCCCATCATGCATCTTGATCACCACTCCCATCATGCATCTTGATCACCACTCCTATCATGCATCCTGATCACCACTCCCATCATGCATCCTGATCACTGCTCCCATCATGCATCCTGATCACCACTCCCATCATGCATCCTGATCACCCCTCACGTCATGCATCCTGATCACCCCTCACATCATGCATCCTGATCACCCCTCACATCATGCATCCTGATCACCCCTCACGTCATGCATCCTGATCACCCCTCCCATCATGCATCCTGATCACCACTCCCATCATGCATCCTGATCACCCCTCACATCATGCATCCTGATCACCCCTCACGTCATGCATCCTGATCACCCCTCACGTCATGCATCCTGATCACCCCTCACATCATGCATCCTGATCACCACTCCCATCATGCATCCTGATCACCACTCACATCATGCATCCTGATTACCCCTCACATCATGCATCCTGATCACCGCTCCCGTCATGCATCCTGATCACCACTCCCATCATACCTCCTTATCACCACTCCCATCATACCTCCTTATCACCACTCCCATCATGCATCCTGATCACCACTCCCATCATGCATCCTGATCACCACTCCCATCATGCATCCTGATCACCACTCCCATCATGCATCCTGATCACCCCTCACGTCATGCATCCTGATCACCCCTCACATCATGCATCCTGATCACCCCTCACGTCATGCATCCTGATCACCCCTCACGTCATGCATCCTGATCACCCCTCACATCATGCATCCTGATCACCACTCCCATCATGCATCCTGATCACCACTCACATCATGCATCCTGATTACCCCTCACATCATGCATCCTGATCACCGCTCCCGTCATGCATCCTGATCACCACTCCCATCATACCTCCTTATCACCACTCCCATCATACCTCCTTATCACCACTCCCATCATGCATCCTGATCACCACTCCCATCATGCATCCTGATCACCACTCCCATCATGCATCCTGATCACCCCTCACATCATGCATCCTGATCACCACTCACATCATGCATCCTGATCACCACTCCCATCATGCATCCTGATCACCCCTCACATCATGCATCCTGATCACCACTCCCATCATGCATCCTGATCACCACTCCCATCATGCATCCTGATCACCCCTCACATCATGCATCCTGATCACCACTCCCATCATGCATCCTGATCACTGCTCCCATCATGCATCCTGATCACCACTCCTATCATGCATCCTGATCACTGCTCCCATCATGCATCCTGATCACCACTCCCATCATGCCTGTTTTTCCTTCCTATAGGAGGGCTGGATGAAGCAGTAGCAGTGAGGTGACCCCTGACCTGAGGTCGGAGGTACATGGCGCCACCTTGCTGCCTCCTCACTGTATACGGTGTATCCCCGGAGTGCCGCTGTTCTGTACAAGGTGAAAGTCATCTGGCTGTCAGGTTTACTGCGCGGGAGAGTAATGTCCCTGGATGATAAGCCCATCACCCGGCTTTTATGAGTTTATTAGATGATTCCTGATCGCGCCGTAACACCAGACGGAGGCTCTTTAAGAAGTCGTTTTGTCGCCGTTAATCCCTTTAATATTCAGGAGCCGCCTTTACGGCCCTCATTCCTGGCAGGATTTTAATATTACATAAGAGAAGAGGAGCGGGCGATGTGTGACCTTCTATGGGGTACTACACAGTATAGAGAGTAGAGGGGGTTACTGCTGGGGCCCCTGTAAGAATGTTAGGGGGACCCCTCTTCCTCTGCACCCCCAGTCATAGCACACATGTTCCATAGCTCTAGTCCATTCTGTCTGCTGCTGGCTGATAGGGGGAATGTAAGGATTGTAGGATCAGACCCCTCACACTTGTCTTCTCTCTGCAGATGCCGGTCTGCTCCTACTTCCTGAAGGGAATCTGCCACAACAATGACTGCCCGTACAGCCATGTCTATGTCTCCAGGAAAGCCGAGGTCTGCCAGGACTTCATCAAAGGATACTGCCCTATGGGAGCCAAGGTGAGGACTAATGCATGCCCACAACCCTCAACCCAGCAGGACTGATGCATGCCCACAACCCTAGAACCCAGCAGGACTGATGCATGCCCACAACCCTCAACCCAGCAGGACTGATGCATGCCCACAACCCTAGAACCCAGCAGGACTGATGCATGCCCACAACCCTAGAATCCAGCAGGACTGATGCATGCCCACAACCCTAGAACCCAGCAGGACTGATGCATGCCCACAACCCTAGAACCCAGCAGGACTGATGCATGCCCACAACCCTAGAATCCAGCAGGACTGATGCATGCCCACAACCCTAGAACCCAGCAGGACTGATGCATGCCCACAACCCTAGAACCCAGCAGGACTGATGCATGCCCACAACCCTAGAACCCAGCAGGACTGATGCATGCCCACAACCCTAGAACCCAGCAGGACTGCTGCATGCCCACAACCCTAGAATCCAGCAGGACTGATGCATGCCCACAACCCTAGAACCCAGCAGGACTGATGCATGCCCACAACCCTAGAACCCAGCAGGACTGATGCATGCCCACAACCCTAGAACCCAGCAGGACTGATGCATGCCCACAACCCTAGAACCCAGCAGGACTGATGCATGCCCACTGCCCTAGAACCCGGCAGGACTAATATATGTCAACAGCTCTAGATCACTGCAGGACTGATGCATGTCCACAATCCTAGAACCCAGCAGGACTGATGCATGCCCACAACTCTAGAACCCAGCAGGACTGATGCATGCCCACAACCCTAGAACCCCGCAGGACTGCTGCATGCCCACAACCCTAGAACCCCGCAGGACTGATGCATGCCCACAACCCTAGAACCCAGCAGGACTGATGCATGCCCACTGCCCTAGAACCTGGCAGGACTAATATATGTCAACAGCTCTAGATCACTGCAGGACTGATGCATGTCCAGAACCCTAGAACCCAGCAGGACTGATGCATCCTCACAGCTCTAGAACCTAGCAGGACTAATGCATGTCCTCAGCCCTAGAACCCAGCAGGATTGATGCATGTCCTCAGCCCCAGAACCCAGCAGGTCTGGTGAATGCCTAGAACCCGGCAGGACCGATGCATGTCCTCAGCTCTAGAACCCGGCATGTGCACAGAAGGATTTTTTGTAGATTAATTAGAGTCTGTTTCAGAGGGCAAACAGCAGAATTGTGAATGCAGCTCTGGATGCAACTGGAGAAACTGACCTGAAATGAGTAAAGCAAAACATTGCATATATTTATCTATATCTGTATACCCCAGTCACATCCAGAGCTGTGGTTCTCCTATAATGAGAGCAGTGCATTGTGGGAGCTTATGTTGCATCACATATCTGATACTGCGCCATCTGTGTAAGGCAAGCAGAATTGTGAATACAGCTCTGGATGCAACTGGAGAAACCAATGTAAAGCTGTTGAATTCTCTAGGACCACATTCACCTATTTATAACTCAACAGATTTGGCATTCAGGATTCTAGGAAAGCTGGGTAACATATATTGAGCCATATTGGATGTCGCCCAGCATTCCCAGGTCAGATACATGGACATGGCTGCACTGGGATTAGATTGTCAGCCGTGCGGTGCACACCTGGTGTGATGGGTGTCGGGGGTCAGTGCAGGGTTCACAGCAAGTTCATGGTCCGATTGTGAGGTGGTATCTGAGGGGGGGGGGGGGGGGGTGACTATAGACAATGGCGGCCCCTCCCGCGCCGGCTCTCAGCACACGCAATTACTCCTAAAATATTCCAATTTAAATGAAAATATAAAAGAGATATTTGGAATATTTATGCTATTAGCGAAACTGCTTAGCGCGTCTCTTTCGGAGTGTCAGAAAAGCGTTGCGGTCAGGATGATGGATAGAGCGCCGTAATTGTGTGCGATGAGACTGCTGACTAGGACGGACGCCGCCACCACCGCTGCTTCTCTACCCAAGGCCGGGCCGCCTGCAAGGGGTTAACCCCATTCTCCCAAATAACAGAGGAAAGTGCTGAGTGCGGGATCTGCGCCACGCTTGTTTGTTTGTCGGGTTTCTCTATAGAGGAGATCTTCACGCCGCTCGTGAACAGGACCCCGGAGAGACGGCCGTATCTGCCAGAATCCAGGAAAAATGTCAACCTGGCCTCATAAAGCAGCCGCTTGTTAGAAGTGTGCGCCCCCCGGGGTGTGAATAATTTAACACTGCTCTCATTAGGGGCGGGGGCCATTGTTACACCTAGGGGGCGAGCTCTGTGGCCCAGGATGTAGGGCGCTCCTGTCGTCACTCGTGTAATGATACGATATATGGCCACCCCAAAATACAGTTGTCACCCCAGCCCCCCCTCTGAGTCGGTAACCCGATCCCCCCAGGACATTGTTAGGATTTGTAGGGATAAATCATTTGTGTAGCAGGAGGATTCTTAGCTAAGTGACAAATGTCATAGCGAGCCGTGTACTAATAGAGAGCGAAACCGAATCCACCGCCACCGCCGTAACCAGTCACTAATGAGTGATGGCCGAGCGCTCAGCTGCTGCGGGGGGGAGGGGGGTTACACGCGGCCTACTGATGAGAGGGGACCAGCACTGCAGGGGTTAATGTCAGCCCCCACCCCCACGGCTCGGTGGTACAGGGGTTAATCTCAGCCCCCCAGCTCGGTGGTACAGGGGTTAATCTCAGCCCCCCGGAGCCGTGGTAGGGCGGTTAGTTTCGCCTCCCCAGCTCGGTGGTGGAGGGGTTACTCTCGGCCCCCAGGCTTGGTGGTATAAAGTGGATGGTGTCCTGTCCCCCCTCCCCTTCACCTCTTTGGTAGAGGGATTAGTGCCGGCCCTCCTGGCTCGGTGGTAGAGGGGTTAGTGCCGGCCCCCCTGGCTCGGTGGTAGAGGGGTTAGTGTCGGCTTCCCTGGCTCGGTGGTAGAGGGGTTAGTGACTGCCCCCCTGGCTCGGTGGTAGAGGGGTTAGTGTCGGCCCTCCTGGCTCGGTGGTAGAGGGGTTAGTGTCGGCCCTCCTGGCTCGGTGGTAGAGGGGTTAGTGTCTGCTTCCCTGACTCGGTGGTAGAAGGGTTAGTGTCGGCCCCCCTGACTCGGTGGTAGAGGGGTTAGTGTCGGCCCCCCTGGCTCGGTGGTAGAGGGGTTAGTGTCGGCTTCCCTGGCTCGGTGGTAGAGGGGTTAGTGTCGGCCCCCCTGGCTCGGTGGTAGAGGGGTTAGTGTCGGCCCCCAGGCTTGGTGGTATAAAGTGGATGGTGTCCTGTCCCCCCTCCCCTTCACCTCTTTGGTAGAGGGGTTAGTGTCGGCCCCCCTGGCTCGGTGGTAGAGGGGTTAGTGTCGGCCCTCCTGGCTCGGTGGTAGAGGGGTTAGTGTCGGCCCCCCTGGCTCGGTGGTAGAGGGGTTAGTGTCGGCTTCCCTGGCTCGGTGGTAGAGGGGTTAGTGTCGGCCCTCCTGGCTCGGTGGTAGAGGGGTTAGTGTCGGCTTCCCTGGCTCGGTGGTAGAGGGGTTAGTGTCGGCCCTCCTGGCTCGGTGGTAGAAGGGTTAGTGTCGGCCCCCCTGACTCGGTGGTAGAGGGGTTAGTGACGGCCCCCCTGGCTCGGTGGTAGAGGGGTTAGTGTCGGCCCTCCTGGCTCGGTGGTAGAGGGGTTAGTGTCGGCTTCCCTGGCTCGGTGGTAGAGGGGTTAGTGCTGGCCCTCCTGGCTCGGTGGTAGAGGGGTTAGTGTCGGCTTCCCTGGCTCGGTGGTAGAGGGGTTAGTGTCGGCTTCCCTGGCTCGGTGGTAGAGGGGTTAGTGCCGGCCCTCCTGGCTCGGTGGTAGAGGGGTTAGTGTCGGCCCCCCTGGCTCGGTGGTAGAGGGGTTAGTGCCGGCCTTCCTGGCTCGGTGGTAGAGGGGTTAGTGTCGGCCCTCCTGGCTCGGTGGTAGAGGGGTTAGTGTCGGCCCCCCTGGCTCGGTGGTAGAGGGGTTACTCCTGGCCCCTCCACTTGGTGGTAGAGGAGTTAGTGTCGACCCCCCCGCTCGGTGGTAGAGGGGTTAATGTCACCCCCTCTGGCTCACCCTGGTTTAGTGGTGCGGTGCTCCCAGGTGGTTGTACAGCTGGAGCTGTTGCTCTCTGTTATCAGGCAGTGCAGGGTTAATGGCCAGTGCCCGGGCCGCGCTCCCGTCCTGTGTCTGGGGCCTTCTCTGTTTTTACAGCCCGACCTGGCGATTGGCGGGGATCCCGCAGTGTGTATAATTAGTTGCCCCCGACAGGTGGGAGGCATCGAGTGACCCTGAGGAATGAGACCCCCGACAAATGAGCGCGCGCCCCTCCTCCCTTCACCTTATGTGACATGTCCGCGCCAGCAGGGAGCACTGCCCTGAACCCCACAACCCTCCTGCCGCCAGCTGTGCCCCCCACCTCTCATTAACCCTCTCCTGGCAGGAAGCACTAACCCTGCACATGCTGCCAGCTGCTCCCACACACCCAGCACCTCAGCTGCCTCCTTAACCCTTTCCCTGTTTGTCATCATTGACTTTCACTGATCGACTCCCACAGGGAAACTCACTGGGCATGCTGGGGATTGTGGTCCCCTCACAGCTGGTGAGATGCACTGTGTGGGCCATAGTATTGTTATAATGATAGGACTGAATAGTGAGTGCAGCTCTGGAGTATAATACAGGATGTAACTCAGGATCAGTAATGTATGTACACAGTGACCCCATCAGCAGAATAGTGAGTGCAGCTCTGGAGTATAATACAGGATGTAACTCAGGAGCAGGGTGTATACAAGGGGGAAGGGTGTATACTGGGGCGGGTGCATGGGATATACCGGAGGGGGGGGGGGGGGTATACAGATTGTTGTGCAGGGTGTTATACGGGGGGGGGGGGGGTGTATACAGGGGGCTGGTGCATGGTGTATATGGGGGGCAGTGGCAGGGTGTATATATGGGGCTGGTGCATGGTGTATACAGGATGGGGTGCAGGGTGTATATGGGGGGCAGGCGTAGGGTGTATACAGGGGACTGGTGTATACAGGATGGGGTTCAGGGTGTACACAGGGGGTATATTTGTTTGCAGGAGCAGATCTGGCGCTGTGTATCAGGACGGCTGCCAGCAGCCTGTTCCCTGCTCTCTTGGCCGGGCAGCCCCTGACTAAGCTGATCCGGGTTTTACTCTAACTAAATAATTAAACAGTTATCAATCAGATGTGATGCGGCTTCACCTCCTGGCAGCTCTCAGCATGGCAGCCCCCTCAGCGCCCGCTGGACCTGTCATGGAAGGTCCTGTGTTTCCTGTCAGGGCTCTGGGAAAGTTGGGTGCTTGGTCTTGATGGTTGTTTCTCTCCCTCCTGCAGTGTAAGAAGAAGCACACCCTGCTGTGTCCGGACTACGCCCGGGGCGGCCAGTGCCCGCAGGGGGCCAAGTGTAAACTGCAGCACCGCCAGAGGAAGAGACGGCTGGATGTGACGGCAGCGCAGGAGCAGACGCCAGTCAGTACCAAGCAGAGGCGGAGGACCCCCGATCAGGCAGGGTAAGGGATAATCTATAAAGTCATGGCGCCCCCTCTGTCTGCCCCTATCATGTAGTGACTCCGGACCCCTTGTCTGTTGCAGGAAATCTCCATTGACGACCTCTGCCGCCAGCGATGGGCAGCTCCCGGGCAGCAGTGGTCTCCAGAGCTGTCCTTCCTTCATTTCTCTGAACTGCTCCTCCTCCAGCGATGGGACGCCCGTGTCTGACAGGGTTAAGTCATCCGAAAACTCAGGTAAGGATAATATGGCGCCAGACTATACGCAGCACCATCCGGTAACACGCCCTCTGCTCCCTGGGCAACAACACAATGCAGCACCAGACATTGCTGCACCCTTAGTAAGCTTACACCGCAGTGCAGAAATACACACTGCTCCACCTGTAGTTATTTCACACCACAGTGCAGAAAGACATACTGCTCCACCTGCAGTAACGCAACATCACCCTGCACCAATACATACTGCTCCACCTGCAGTAACGCAACATCACCCTGCACCAATACATACTGCTCCACCTGCAGTAACGCAACATCACCCTGCACCAATACATACTGCTCCACCTGCAGTAACGCAACATCACCCTGCACCAATACGTACTGCTCCACCTGCAGTAATGCAACATTACACTGCACCAATACATACTGCTCCACCTGCAGTAATGCAACATTACACTGCACCAATACATACTGTTCCTCCTGCAGTAGCCCAACATCACACTGCACCAATACATACTGCTCCACCTGCAGTAATGCAACATCACACTGCACGAATACATACTGTTCCTCCTGCAGTAGCCCAACATCACACTGCACCAATACATACTGCTCCACCTGCAGTAGCCCAACATCACACTGCACCAATACATACTGCTCCACCTGCAGTAGCCCAACATCACACTGCACCAATACATACTGCTCCACCTGCAGTAATGCAACATCACACTGCTCCTCCTGCAGTAGCCCAACATCACCCTGCACCAATACATACTGCTCCACCGGCAGTAGCCCAACATCACCCTGCAGCAATACATACTGCTCCACTGGCAGTAGCCCAACATCACCCTGCAGCAATACATACTGCTCCACCTGCAGTAGCCCAACATCACCCTGCACCAATACATACTGCTCTTCCTGTAAGCACCTGCCAGCACCACAATGCACCAATACATACTGCTCCACCTGAATAACCCAACACCACACTGCACCTTCTGTAAGCCAGCACATAGAAGTTCCCTTCTTAACCTCCTCTTCCAGTGGCCACTATAAATTATGTGGCACTGGTCCTGGCCCCTTCTTTCTGATGATCGGGGGGAGTTGGCTGGTCAGGCTAGAATAGACCACAAATATAGTCTTAGATAAGTCCTTTAGGTGGAGTGCGCCTTAGTGATCTTCGATATGTCTGGGCTTACTCTTGGCAGACAATGCATCTGTATAAGCACTAGTAGCTTTCCCCACTGTGTCCTGCAGCTTCTGGATGTACGGAGGCAATGTTCCCATTCACTGACAGCAAGCAGCTGTGTATTGATTAAGCTGTAGGTACATAGGGCGGCAGTGGTCCTTTATATGTATATACTGCGGTACGTTATTACAGAGAGATGTGCGCCCCCCTTCCCACACACACACACACACACACAATACGTAGCCGCCCCATGAATAAGACATAAGAGGAGTTGTGGAGTTCACCTCTAAGTTTGACTTCTCCTCACTTCACCCCTGGAGATGGGAGTGCGGCTCGGCCCGGCTCTGCTCGATGTGCGCCATATGTCTGCCTTATAAATAATTGAGGTGGAAGCCGGAGTAAAAGCATTGCAGCGCTCCGCGTATTCCCAGTAACAGAGGCGGGGACCCCCAGACGTGGAGGAAGGTCAGCCCCCCATCATCGCTCCATTTCTCCACCTGGCAGAGCGTCCCGTGCTGGGACTCCTAAATCCTAGGCAGGAGAAGCGGGATCTCTCCCAGGGAAGCTGCCAGCGCGGAGACAGCTGCCATGGATGCAGAGGATGCACGGGCGGTCAGGTGTGTCTCCAGAGCCGCTCCACCGTCTGCGAGTAATGTCACTGAGTCACGGCAGGTCTAACAGCCTGATGGTGGTGACAACCCGCTGCTGACACTAACATGGGGACCTCATAGCTGTACTCCAGAGCTGCACTCATAACAAGCTCTACAAGTGTCAGAGCTGAAATCTCCCAGTGTTCCTTTAGGATTGATGTAGGAGAAGCTAACTGTATCCTGTAGGAGCCGTGGAGAAGGGGGGTGGGGTTCTGGCTACAACCTTCTGACTGTTTCCAATGTTAAAGGGGAACTCCAGCGAAAATCTTCCAAAAAAACAAACAAAAAAAACAACTGGTGTCAGAAAGTTATATAGTTTTGTAATTTACTTCTATTAAAAAAATCTCCAGTCTTCCAGTACTTATCAGCTGCTGTATGTCCAGCAGGAAGTGGTGTATTCTCTCCAGTCTGACACAGTGCTCTCTGCTGCCACCTCTGTCCATGTCAGGAACTGTCCAGAACAGGAGATTTTTTCTATGGGGATTTGCTGCTGCTCTGGACAGTTCCTGACATGGACAGAGGTGGCAGCAGAGAGCACTGTGTCAGACTGGAGAGAATACCCCACTTCCTGCAGGACATAAAGCAGCTAATAAGTAATGGAAGGCTGGAGATTTTTTTTTTTATAGAAATAAATTACAAATCTATATACTGAAACCAGTTTATTTGAAAGAAAAAGTTTTTTGCTGGAGTATGGACGGTAACAGAACTGGTGCATCATGGGATGGGACTACAGTGTTAGGAGTCGGGTAACGTAATGTGTAGGGCGCCCCCCGCTGACCACTCACCACCCTCTGTGCCTCCTCTTTCAGAACTTTTGCTCCTATGTGAAGTTGCAGTTGACTGCGCCCCCTACAGCGCAGGTCTGGGAGTACAGAACGTTCTCACCCACTTACCTCCTGCACACTGTATGTATTGTAGTCATCTGTACATAGCCTGACAGGCAGGGCATGCTGGGAATTGTAGTCAGACAACGGGGTTACATGTAGCAGGACATGTTATTCATCCCTGACCCCAGGAGCTGACACTCTAATCTCCTATCACACACAGTGTATCATCACTCCCATCCTCCTCCCTGACCCCAGGAGCTGATAGTCTAATCTTCTATCACACAAAGTCTATCATCACTCCCATCATCATTCCTGACCCCAAGAGCTGACACTCTAATCTCCTATCACACACAGTGTATCATCACTCCCATCATCCTCCCTGACCCCAGGAGCTGATAGTCTATGTGCAGTTGGGACCCCCCGGACCCCCGGGCCCCATCCTCTCCCTCATTTCCCTGGTAATTTAATTAGGCAGCACCCATTCCAGTTAATTTCCTGCGGTGCGGCAGACTCCCGGCGTGAGCAGCTGTTCCAGTCTCCCCCGACGCGCGTTGCGGTCCCCGTCGGTGACTCCGCGCAGCCTCGTTTGGGAGGAAGAAGAGGGTTTTATGGCCTCCAACCATCGTCTCAGTAAACACTTTACAGCCCTGCGCGCGCCGGAGCGAGGATTAAAGCCTCCACAGCGCGGCGGGCCGCCAATCTGCCGCCATACGCTTCTCATTCCATCGCCATATTTCACAGCCATAACGTTAATGGAACACGCGTCTCTAACGGCTCCACTGAGCACGCTCGCCACACGCCGAAGCCCAGGGCCGGCAAGTTTTTGGGTTAACCCTTTGTTTTCTTGTCTCGTGTTAACTTTGTGGGCTAGATCGGAAGTGGGGAACCCTGCAACAGCCAGAGCGTCGGAGGTTCCCTATCCTGGGACTAGAAGAAGGAATGGCGCAGACGATGGAGCGCGGTCTGGAAGGCGTCAGCCGTAATCCATGGTACAATATGCAGTGTTCAGGGTGGTGTGCAGGTTATCTCACCCTGTCCCTAAGAGCTGACACTCTAATCTCCTATATCACACACAGTGTATCATCACTCCCATCATCCCTGACCCCAGGAGCTGACACTCTAATCTCCTATCACACACAGTGTATCATCACTCCCATCATCCTCCCTGACCCCAGGAGCTGACACTCTAATCTCCTATCACACACAGTGTATAATAACTCCATCATCATCCTCCCTGACCCCAGGAGCTGACACTCTAATCTCCTATCACACACAGTGTATCATCACTCCCATCCTCCTCCCTGACCCCAGGAGCTGACACTCTACTCTCCTATCACACACAGTGTATCATCACTCCCATCCTCCTCCCTGACCCCAGGAGCTGACACTCTACTCTCCTATCACACACAGTGTATCATCACTCCCATCATCCCTGACCCCAGGAGCTGACACTCTACTCTCCTATCACACACAGTGTATTATCATCCTATCATCCTCCCTGACCCCAGGAGCTGACACTCTACTCTCCTATCACACACAGTGTATCATCACTCCCATCCTCCTCCCTGACCCCAGGAGCTGACACTCTAATCTCGTATCACACACAGTGTATCATCACTCCCATCCTCCTCCCTGACCCCAGGCCTTTTGATACTTTGTCCCCGATTCGGCACTGATTGATGCAGTGTTTGCTCTGGCAGCCATCTTGGCGCTGCGTACACCTTTTTATATACATGCAGTTGGAGGTTATACTTCTAGAGAGCGTGGCAGCACCTGAGAACAGGGCGAGATGGTGTGAAAAGTCAGAGGGTCGTCTGACAGGGCGAGGGGGGGGGGGGTTGGCAGCTGTGCCGTCACTGGTGCATCACAGAACTAAGTCACAGCGCCCGCCGTCTCAGCTCTGCTCATCTGCCACCGTCCTGTGAGGGAGAGGTGCAGCGACCGGGACCACCTGCACCCGCCGCACCCCGAGTGACGTCTGTCCGGCTGAGAATAGTGCTCTATACATGGGACATTCTGAGACTTGTAGTTCCTGGTGAATACAGTATATCACCTGTAATCTTGTGGTGGTGGGGTACTGTATAGGTATTAGAGGGTGTATACCCCCCCCTCCCATCACTGTGTACTGTATAGGTATTAGAGGGTGTATACCCCCCCCTCCCATCACTGTGTACTGTATAGGTATTAGAGGGTGTATGCCCCCCCATCACTGTGTACTGTATAGGTATTAGAGGGTGTACCCCCCCATCACTGTGTACTGTATAGGTATTAGAGGGTGTATGCCCCCCCATCACTGTGTACTGTATAGGTATTAGAGGGTGTACCCCCCCATCACTGTGCACTGTATAGGTATTAGAGGGTGTATACCCCCCTCCCATCACTGTGTACTGTATAGGTATTAGAGGGTGTATACCCCCCCTCCCATCACTGTGTACTGTATAGGTATTAGAGGGTGTATGCCCCCCCCCCATATCACTGTGTACTGTATAGGTATTAGAGGGTGTATACCCCCCTACCCCCTCATCACTGTGTACTGTATAGGTATTAGAGGGTGTATACCCCCCCCCATATCACTGTGTACTGTATAGGTATTAGAGGGTGTATCCCCCCCCTCCCCCCCATATCACTGTGTACTGTATAGGTATTAGAGGGTGTATACCCCCCTACCCCCCCATCACTGTGTACTGTATAGGTATTAGAGGGTGTATCCCCCCCCCCCCATCACTGTGTACTGTATAGGTATTAGAGGGTGTACCCCCCCCCCATCACTGTGTACTGTATAGGTATTAGAGGGTGTATGCCCCCCCCCCCCCATATCACTGTGTACTGTATAGGTATTAGAGGGTGTATACCCCCCTACCCCCTCATCACTGTGTACTGTATAGGTATTAGAGGGTGTATACCCCCCTACCCCCCCATCACTGTGTACTGTATAGGTATTAGAGGGTGTATGCCCCCCCCCATATCACTGTGTACTGTATAGGTATTAGAGGGTGTATCCCCTCATCACTGTGTACTGTATAGGTATTAGAGGGTGTATACCCCCCCCCATCACTGTGTACTGTATAGGTATTAGAGGGTGTATGCCCCCCCCCATCACTGTGTACTGTATAGGTATTAGAGGGTGTATACCCCCCCCCCCCCATCACTGTGTACTGTATAGGTATTAGAGGGTGTATACCCCCCCCCCATCACTGTGTACTGTATAGGTATTAGAGGGTGTATACCCCCCCTCCCATCACTGTGTACTGTATAGTTATTAGAGGGTGTATGCCCCCCCCCCCCATATCACTGTGTACTGTATAGGTATTAGAGGGTGTATACCCCCCCCCATCACTGTGTACTGTATAGGTATTAGAGGGTGTATGCCCCCCCCCATCACTGTGTACTGTATAGGTATTAGAGGGTGTATACCCCCCCCATCACTGTGTACTGTATAGGTATTAGAGGGTGTATACCCCCCCCCCCCCATCACTGTGTACTGTATAGGTATTAGAGGGTGTATACCCCCCCCCATCACTGTGTACTGTATAGGTATTAGAGGGTGTATACCCCCCCTCCCATCACTGTGTACTGTATAGGTATTAGAGGGTGTACCCCCCCCCCCATCACTGTGTACTGTATAGTTATTAGAGGGTGTATGCCCCCCCCCATATCACTGTGTACTGTATAGGTATTAGAGGGTGTATACCCCCCCTCCCATCACTGTGTACTGTATAGGTATTAGAGGGTGTATACCCCCCTACCCCCTCATCACTGTGTACTGTATAGGTATTAGAGGGTGTATACCCCCCATCACTGTGTACTGTATAGGTATTAGAGGGTGTATGCCCCCCATCACTGTGTACTGTATAGGTATTAGAGGGTGTATACCCCCCCCCATCACTGTGTACTGTATAGGTATTAGAAGGTGTATACCCCCCATCACTGTGTACTGTATAGGTATTAGAGGGTGTATGCCCCCCCCCCATCACTGTGTACTGTATAGGTATTAGAAGGTGTATACCCCCCATCACTGTGTACTGTATAGGTATTAGAGGGTGTATGCCCCCCCATCACTGTGTACTGTATAGGTATTAGAGGGTGTATGCCCCCCCCCATATCACTGTGTACTGTATAGGTATTAGAGGGTGTATGCCCCCCCATCACTGTGTACTGTATAGGTATTAGAGGGTGTATGCCCCCCCATCACTGTGTACTGTATAGGTATTAGAGGGTGTATACCCCCCCCCCCCATCACTGTGTACTGTATAGGTATTAGAGGGTGTATACCCCCCATCACTGTGTACTGTATAGGTATTAGAGGGTGTATGCCCCCCCATCACTGTGTACTGTATAGGTATTAGAGGGTGTATGCCCCCCCCCCCCCCATATCACTGTGTACTGTATAGGTATTAGAGGGTGTATACCCCCCTACCCCCCCATATCACTGTGTACTGTATAGGTATTAGAGGGTGTATACCCCCCCCCCATCACTGTGTACTGTATAGGTATTAGAGGGTGTATGCCCCCCATCACTGTGTACTGTATAGGTATTAGAGGGTGTATGCCCCCCCCCCCATCACTGTGTACTGTATAGGTATTAGAGGGTGTATACCCCCCCTCCCCCATCACTGTGTACTGTATAGGTATTAGAGGGTGTATGCCCCCTCCCCCATATCACTGTGTACTGTATAGGTATTAGAGGGTGTACCCCCCCATCACTGTGTACTGTATAGGTATTAGAAGGTGTATACCCCCCATCACTGTGTACTGTATAGGTATTAGAAGGTGTATACCCCCCATCACTGTGTACTGTATAGTTATTAGAGGGTGTATGCCCCCCCATCACTGTGTACTGTATAGGTATTAGAGGGTGTATGCCCCCCCCCCCATCACTGTGTACTGTATAGTTATTAGAGGGTGTATACCCCCCCCCATATCACTGTGTACTGTATAGGTATTAGAGGGTGTATGCCCCCCCCCCCATCACTGTGTACTGTATAGGTATTAGAGGGTGTATCCCCCCCCCCCATCACTGTGTACTGTATAGGTATTAGAGGGTGTATACCCCCCATCACTGTGTACTGTATAGGTATTAGAGGGTGTATACCCCCCCCCCCCCATCACTGTGTACTGTATAGGTATTAGAGGGTGTATACCCCCCATCACTGTGTACTGTATAGGTATTAGAGGGTGTACACCCCCCCATATCACTGTGTACTGTATAGGTATTAGAGGGTGTATCCCCCCCCCCCATCACTGTGTACTGTATAGGTATTAGAGGGTGTATGCCCCCCCCATATCACTGTGTACTGTATAGGTATTAGAGGGTGTACCCCCCATCACTGTGTACTGTATAGGTATTAGAGGGTGTATCCCCCCCCCCCATATCACTGTGTACTGTATAGGTATTAGAGGGTGTATACCCCCCCTCCCCCATCACTGTGTACTGTATAGGTATTAGAGGGTGTATGCCCCCCCCCCCCATATCACTGTGTACTGTATAGGTATTAGAGGGTGTATACCCCCCCCCCCATATCACTGTGTACTGTATAGGTATTAGAGGGTGTATACCCCCCTCCCCCATCACTGTGTACTGTATAGGTATTAGAGGGTGTATGCCCCCCCCCCCCATATCACTGTGTACTGTATAGGTATTAGAGGGTGTATACCCCCCATCACTGTGTACTGTATAGGTATTAGAGGGTGTATGCCCCCCATCACTGTGTACTGTATAGGTATTAGAGGGTGTATGCCCCCCATCACTGTGTACTGTATAGGTATTAGAGGGTGTATACCCCCCCCCCCATCACTGTGTACTGTATAGGTATTAGAAGGTGTATACCCCCCATCACTGTGTACTGTATAGGTATTAGAGGGTGTATGCCCCCCCATCACTGTGTACTGTATAGGTATTAGAGGGTGTATGCCCCCCCCCCCCCATATCACTGTGTACTGTATAGGTATTAGAGGGTGTATACCCCCCTACCCCCCCATATCACTGTGTACTGTATAGGTATTAGAGGGTGTATACCCCCCCCCATCACTGTGTACTGTATAGGTATTAGAGGGTGTATGCCCCCCATCACTGTGTACTGTATAGGTATTAGAGGGTGTATACCCCCCCTCCCCCATCACTGTGTACTGTATAGGTATTAGAGGGTGTATGCCCCCCCCCCCCATATCACTGTGTACTGTATAGGTATTAGAGGGTGTACCCCCCCATCACTGTGTACTGTATAGGTATTAGAAGGTGTATACCCCCCATCACTGTGTACTGTATAGGTATTAGAAGGTGTATACCCCCCATCACTGTGTACTGTATAGTTATTAGAGGGTGTATGCCCCCCCATCACTGTGTACTGTATAGGTATTAGAGGGTGTATGCCCCCCCCCCCCCCATCACTGTGTACTGTATAGTTATTAGAGGGTGTATACCCCCCCCCATATCACTGTGTACTGTATAGGTATTAGAGGATGTATGCCCCCCCCCCCCATCACTGTGTACTGTATAGGTATTAGAGGGTGTATACCCCCCCCCCCCCCATCACTGTGTACTGTATAGGTATTAGAGGGTGTATACCCCCCATCACTGTGTACTGTATAGGTATTAGAGGGTGTATACCCCCCCCCCCCATCACTGTGTACTGTATAGGTATTAGAGGGTGTATACCCCCCATCACTGTGTACTGTATAGGTATTAGAGGGTGTACACCCCCCCCATATCACTGTGTACTGTATAGGTATTAGAGGGTGTATCCCCCCCCCCCCATCACTGTGTACTGTATAGGTATTAGAGGGTGTATACCCCCCCCCCCCATCACTGTGTACTGTATAGGTATTAGAGGGTGTATGCCCCCCCCCCATATCACTGTGTACTGTATGGGTGTTAGAGGGTGTATGCCCCCCCTCCCCCCCCATATCTATGTGTACTGTATAGGTATTAGAGGGTGTATACCCCCCCCCATATCACTGTGTACTGTATAGGTATTAGAGGTTGTATACCCCCCTACCCCCCCATCACTGTGTACTGTATAGGTATTAGAGGGTGTATACCCCCCCCCCATATCACTGTGTACTGTATAGGTATTAGAGGGTGTATGCCCATACTCCCCCCCTCCCCCCCATATCACTGTGTACTGTATAGGTATTAGAGGGTGTATGCCCCCCCCCCCCCCATATCACTGTGTACTGTATAGGTATTAGAGGGTGTATGCCCCCCCTCCCCCCCATATCACTGTGTACTGTATAGGTATTAGAGGGTGTATACCCCCCCCCATATCACTGTGTACTGTATAGGTATTAGAGGGTGTATACCCCCCCCCCCATATCACTGTGTACTGTATAGGTATCAGGCCGCCATCCTCCCGCTTTCCTTGGTCCCTGTGCCGCTGTGTTCTCTCCCTGCAGTTAGGTCTGTGAGTTATGGCCGGGCCCGCACTCTCTAAGCATTGATGGGAGCCCCCCACTGTTTGCCACAGTACATGTGCCAGAGCCCCCACCGAGCTGTAATGGCGGAGCCGGCACAGGGCCAGATGGCGACAGCATCACGGTGCTGCCGGAGTCTCCTGTACTGACTGCAGTCTCCATTCTGTGGACATAAAGGGGTATGACTGTCACTGGCAGCGCTAATGTGCTGACTACAGCTGCCTGCCCTGACTATAGCATGGGGGAGAGTAATGCTGCAGTATATAGCATGAAGGATAGAGTAATGCTGCAGTATATAGCACGAGGGAGAGTAATGCTGCAGTATATAGCATGGGGGAGAGTAATGCTGCAGTACATAGCATGGGGGAGAGTAATGCTGCAGTACATAGCATGGGGGAGAGTAATGCTGCAGTACATAGCATGGGGGAGAGTAATGCTGCAGTACATAGCATGGGGGAGAGTAATGCTGCAGTATATAGCATGAAGGATAGAGTAATGCTGCAGTATAAAGCATGAGGGAGAGTAATACTGCAGTATATAGCATTAGGGAGAGTAATGCTGCAGTATATAGCATGAAGGATAGAATAATGCTGCAGTATATAGCATGAGATAGAATAATGCTGCAGTATATAGCATGAGGGAGAGTAATGCTGCAGTATATAGCATGAGGGATAGAGTAATGCTGCAATATATAGCATGAGGGAGAGTAATACTGCAGTATATAGCATGAAGGATAGAATAATGCTGCAGTATATAGCATGAGGGATAGAGTAATGCTGCAATATATAGCATGAGGGAGAGTAATGCTGCAGTATATAGTATGAGGGATAGAGTAAAACTGCAGTATATAGCACGAGGGAGAGTAATGCTGCAGTATATAGCATGAGGGAGAGTAATACTGCAGTATATAGCATTAGGGAGAGTAATACTGCAGTATATAGCATGAAGGATAGAGTAATGCTGCAGTATATAGCATGAGGGATAGAGTAATGCTGCAGTATATAGCAGGGGGATAAAGTAATGCTGCAGTATATAGCATGAGGGAGGGTAATGCTGCAGTATATAGCATGAGGGATAGAGTAATGCTGCAGTATATAGCATGAGGGATAGAGTAATGCTGCAGTATATAGCATGAGGGATAGAGTAATGCTGCAGTATATAGCATGAGGGATAGAGTAATACTGCAGTATATAGCATGAGGGAGAGTAATACTGCAGTATATAGCATGAGGGAGAGTATTGCTGCAGTATATAGCATGAGGGAGAGTAATACTGCAGTATATAGCATGAAGGATAGAATAATGCTGCAGTATATAGCATGAGGGAGAGTAATGCTGCAGTATATAGCATGAGGGATAGAGTAATGCTGCAGTATATAGCATGAGGGATAGAATAATGCTGCAGTATATAGTATGAGGGAGAGTAATACTGCAGTATATAGCATGAGGGAGAGTAATACTGCAGTATATAGCATGAAGGATAGAATAATGCTGCAGTATATAGCATGAGGGAGAGTAATGCTGCAGTATATAGCATGAGGGAGAGTAATGCTGCAGTATATAGCATGAGGGATAGAGTAATGCTGCAGTATATAGCATGAGGGATAGAGTAATACTGCAGTATATAGCATGAGGGATAGAATAATGCTGCAGTATATAGTATGAGGGAGAGTAATACTGCAGTATATAGCATGAGGGAGAGTAATACTGCAGTATATAGCATGAAGGATAGAATAATGCTGCAGTATATAGCATGAGGGAGAGTAATGCTGCAGTATATAGCATGAGGGAGAGTAATGCTGCAGTATATAGCATGAGGGATAGAGTAATGCTGCAGTATATAGCATGAGGGATAGAGTAATACTGCAGTATATAGCAGGGGGGATAGAGTAATGCTGCAGTATATAGCATAAGGGAGAGTAATGCTGCAGTATATAGCATGAGGGAGAGTAATACTGCAGTATATAGCATGAGGGATAGAGTAATGCTGCAGTATATAGCAGGGGGATAGAGTAATGCTGCAATATATAGCATGAGGGATAGAGTAATGCTGCAGTATATAGCATGAGGGATAGCGTAATAATGCAGTATATAGCATGAGGGATAGAGTAATTCTGCAGTATATAGCATGAGGGATAGAGTAATCCTGCAGTATATAGCAGGGGGGATAGAGTAATGCTGCAGTATATAGCGGGGGGATAGAGTGATGCTGCAGTATATAGCATAAGGGAGAGTAATGCTGCAGTATATAGCGGGGGGTGGAGTTATGCTGCAGTATATAGCAGGGGTGAGAGTAATGCTGCAGTATATAGCATAAGGGAGAGTAATGCTGCAGTATATAGCATGAGGGAGAGTAATGCTGCAGTATATAGCATGGGGATAGAGTAATGCTGCAGTATATAGCATAAGGGAGAGTAATGCTGCAGTATATAGCATGAGGGAGAGAGTAATGCTGCAGTATATAGCATGGGGATAGAGTAATGCTGCAGTATATAGCATAAGGGAGAGTAATGCTGCAGTATATAGCATGAGGGAGAGAGTAATGCTGCAGTATATAGCAGAGGTGAGAGTAATGCTGCAGTATATAGCGGGGGGATAGAGTGATGCTGCAGTATATAGCATAAGGGAGAGTAATGCTGCAGTATATAGCGGGGGGTGGAGTATTGCTGCAGTATATAGCGGGGGGTGGAGTAATGCTGCAGTATATAGAATGCTGCAGTATATAGCAGGGGGAATGGAGTAATGCTGCAGTATATAGCGTGGGGTGGAGTAATGCTGTAGTATATAGCGGGGGGTGGAGTAATGCTGCAGTATATAGCTGGGGGTGGAGTAATGCGGCAGTATATAGCGGGGGGTGGAGTAATGCTGCAGTATATAGCAGGGGGGATGGAGTAATGCTGCAGTATATAGCGGGGGGTGGAGTAATGCTGCAGTATATAGCAGGGGGATGGAGTAATGCTGCAGTTTATAGCAGGGGGGATCTAGTAATCCTGCAGTATATAGCAGGGGGGTGGAGTAATGCTGCAGTATATAGCAGGGGGGATGGAGTAATGCTGCAGTATATAGCAGGGGGGATGGAGTAATGCTGCAGTATATAGCAGGGGGGTAGGGTAATGCTGCAGTATATAGCAGGGGGGTAGGGTAATGCTGGTCATGGGTCCTGGCCTAGGGGCGCTCTCTGGCACTCTCTTACCCTCCTGTATTATCCTGTACCCATCTTGTTGCACTGGAGCCTGGCGCTGCACCTGTCACCCCTCATCCTTGGCTGCGGCTTCTTGCAGGTGACTAATTGCAGATATTGGGGTGGGTGTTAGTGTGAGGTGTGGCGGCCACACAGGAGGGGGCGAGGTGACAGCACACAGCTTCAGTCTACATTAATGAGCTGAAGCCGCGGCACAGCCATGTACACTAATGTGCAGAGACAGCAAGCAGGGCAGCAGAGCCGGGCACCACATACACACCACTGGCACCATGTGTAGTCTCTATAGGAGGAAGTAATACTGGCACCATGTGTAGTCTCTATAGGAGGAAGTAACACTGGCACCATGTGTAGTCTCTATAGGAGGAAGTAATACTGGCACCATGTGTAGTCTCTATAGGAGGAAGTAACACTGGCACCATGTGTAGTCTCTATAGGAGGAAGTAACACTGGCACCATGTGTAGTCTCTATAGGAGGAAGTAATACTGGCACCATGTGTAGTCTCTATAGGAGGAAGGAATACTGGCACCATGTGTAGTCTCTATAGGAGGAAGTAACACTGGCACCATGTGTAGTCTCCATAGGAGGAAGTAATACTGGCACCATGTGTAGTCTCTGTAGGAGGAAGTAATACTGGCACCATGTGTAGTCTCTGTAGGAGGAAGTAATACTGGCACCATGTGTAGTCTCTATAGGAGGAAGTAATACTGGCACTATGTGTAGTCTCTATAGGAGGAAGTAATACTGGCACCATGTGTAGTCTCTATAGGAGGAAGTAACATTGGCACCATGTGTAGTCTCTATAGGAGGAAGTAATACTGGCACCATGTGTAGTCTCTATAGGAGGAAGTAATACTGGCACCATGTGTAGTCTCTATAGGAGGAAGTAATACTGGCACCATGTGTAGTCTCTATAGGAGGAAGTAATACTGGCACTATGTGTAGTCTCTATAGGAGGAAGTAACATTGGCACCATATGTAGTCTCTATAGGAGGAAGTAACACTGGCACCATGTGTAGTCTCTATAGGAGGAAGTAATACTGGCACCATGTGTAGTCTCTATAGGAGGAAGTAACACTGGCACCATGTGTAGTCTCCATAGGAGGAAGTAACACTGGCACCATGTGTAGTCTCCATAGGAGGAAGTAATACTGGCACCATGTGTAGTCTCTGTAGGAGGAAGTAATACTGGCACCATGTGTAGTCTCTGTAGGAGGAAGTAATACTGGCACCATGTGTAGTCTCTATAGGAGGAAGTAATACTGGCACTATGTGTAGTCTCTATAGGAGGAAGTAATACTGGCACCATGTGTAGTCTCTATAGGAGGAAGTAACATTGGCACCATGTGTAGTCTCTATAGGAGGAAGTAGCACTGGCACCATGTGTAGTCTCTATAGGAGGAAGTAATACTGGCACCATGTGTAGTCTCTATAGGAGGAAGTAATACTGGCACCATGTGTAGTCTCTATAGGAGGAAGTAACATTGGCACCATGTGTAGTCTCTATAGGAGGAAGTAACATTGGCACCATGTGTAGTCTCTATAGGAGGAAGTAATACTGGCACCATGTGTAGTCTCTATAGGAGGAAGTAATACTGGCACCATGTGTAGTCTCTATAGGAGGAAGTAATACTGGCACCATGTGTAGTCTCTATAGGAGGAAGTAATACTGGCACCATGTGTAGTCTCTATAGGAGGAAGTAACATTGGCACCATGTGTTGTATTGTTGTGCGCTGTGTTGTATTGTTGTGCGCCCTGTTGTATTGTTGTGCGCTGTGGTTGTATTGTGCGCCCTGTTGTATTGTTGTGCGCTGTGTTGTATTGTTGTGCACTGTGTTGTATTGTTGTGCGCTGTGTTGTATTGTTGTGCGCTGTGGTTGTATTGTGCGCTGAGTTGTATTGTGCGCTGTGTTGTATTGTGCGCTGTGTTGTATTGTGCGCTGTGTTGTATTGTGCGCTGTGGTTGTATTGTTGTGCACTGTGTTGTATTGTTGTGCGCCCTGTTGTATTGTTGTGCGCCCTGTTGTATTGTTGTGCGCCCTGTTGTATTGTTGAGCGCCCTGTTGTATTGTTGTGCGCCCTGTTGTATTGTTGTGCGCTGTGTTGTATTGTGCGCCCTGTTGTATTGTTGTGCGCTGTGGTTGTATTGTTGTGCGCTGTGGTATTGTTGTGCGCCGTGTTGTATTGTTGTGCGCTGTGTTGTATTGTTGTGCGCTGTGTTGTATTGTTGTGCGCCCTGTTGTATTGTTGTGCGCTGTGGTTGTATTGTGCGCCCTGTTGTATTGTTGTGCGCTGTGTTGTATTGTTGTGCGCTGTGTTGTATTGTTGTGCGCTGTGTTGTATTGTTGTGCGCTGTGTTGTATTGTTGTGCGCTGTGGTTGTATTGTGCGCTGTGTTGTATTGTGCGCTGTGGTTGTATTGTTGTGCACTGTGTTGTATTGTTGTGCGCCCTGTTGTATTGTTGAGCGCCGTGTTGTATTGTTGTGCGCTGTGTTGTATTGTTGTGCGCTGTGTTGTATTGTTGTGCGCTGTGTTGTATTGTGCGCTGTGGTTGTATTGTGCACTGTGTTGTATTGTTGTGCGCTGTGTTGTATTGTTGTGCGCTGTGTTGTATTGTTGTGCACTGTGTTGTATTGTTGTGCACTGTGTTGTATTGTTGTGCGCTGTGGTTGTATTGTTGTGCACCGTGTTGTATTGTTGTGCGCCCTGTTGTATTGTTGTGCGCCCTGTTGTATTGTTGTGCGCCCTGTTGTATTGTTGTGCGCCCTGTTGTATTGTTGTGCGCCCTGTTGTATTGTTGTGCGCTGTGGTTGTATTGTGCGCCATGTTGTATTGTTGTGCGCCCTGTTGTATTGTTGTGCGCTGTGTTGTATTGTGCGCCCTGTTGTATTGTTGTGCGCTGTGGTTGTATTGTTGTGCGCTGTGGTTGTATTGTTGTGCGCCATGTTGTATTGTTGTGCGCCCTGTTGTATTGTTGTGCGCCATGTTGTATTGTTGTGCGCCCTGTTGTATTGTTGTGCGCCGTGTTGTGCGCTGTGGTTGTATTGTTGTGCGCCCTGTTGTATTGTTGTGCGCCCTGTTGTATTGTTGTGCGCTGTGGTTGTATTGTGCGCCCTGTTGTATTGTTGTGCGCTGTGGTTGTATTGTGCGCCATGTTGTATTGTTGTGCGCCCTGTTGTATTGTTGTGCGCTGTGGTTGTATTGTGCGCCATGTTGTATTGTTGTGCGCCCTGTTGTATTGTTGTGCGCTGTGGTTGTATTGTGCGCCCTGTTGTATTGTTGTGCGCCATGTTGTATTGTTGTGCGCTGTGTTGTATTGTTGTGCGCCGTGTTGTATTGTGCGCTGTGGTTGTATTGTTGTGCGCCGTGTTGTATTGTTGTGCGCTGTGGTTGTATTGTTGTGCGCTGTGGTTGTATTGTTGTGCGCTGTGGTTGTATTGTTGTGCGCTATGGTTGTATTGTTGTGCGCTGTGTTGTATTGTGCGCCGTGTTGTGTTGTGCGCCCTGTTGTATTGTTGTGCGCCGTGTTGTATTATTGTGCGCTGTGGTTGTATTGTTGTGCGCTGTGGTTGTATTGTTGTGCGCTGTGTTGTATTGTTGTGCGCTGTGTTGTATTGTTGTGCGCTGTGTTGTATTGTGCGCCGTGTTGTATTGTTGTGCGCTGTGGTTGTATTGTTGTGCGCTGTGGTTGTATTGTTGTGCGCTGTGTTGTATTGTTGTGCGCTGTGGTTGTATTGTTGTGCGCCGTGTTGTATTGTTGTGCGCCGTGTTGTATTGTTGTGCGCTGTGTTGTATTGTTGTGCGCCGTGTTGTATTGTTGTGCGCCGTGTTGTATTGTTGTGCGCTGTGGTTGTATTGTTGTGCGCTGTGGTTGTATTGTTGTGCGCCGTGTTGTATTGTTGTGCGCCGTGGTTGTATTGTTGTGCGCCGTGGTTGTATTGTTGTGCGCCGTGGTTGTATTGTTGTGCGCTGTGTTGTATTGTGCGCTGTGGTTGTATTGTTGTGCGCTGTGGTTGTATTGTTGTGCGCTGTGTTGTATTGTGCGCTGTGGTTGTATTGTTGTGCGCTGTGTTGTATTGTTGTGCGCTGTGTTGTATTGTTGTGCGCTGTGGTTGTATTGTTGTGCGCCGTGTTGTATTGTTGTGCGCCGTGTTGTATTGTTGTGCGCTGTGTTGTATTGTTGTGCGCTGTGTTGGCATTATGTGACTCACTAACCCACCATATTTCTTCTCTTGTAGGAAAACCTCTTCAGATCAAGCCGAGGTTATGAGGAGATCCTGAGAGTTCAGCTCCGGAGGCTTCTTATCTCAGGGTCCTTGCTTCCTCTCCCGGGTTCTTTTGGTGTGTCTCCTCGTGCGGGCAGAGGGGGGCGCTCTGTACTGCCGCTCGCTCAGGATGAGGAGAGGAACATTCGCACATTTCATAAATTTTCAACTTTTTCTGTTGGAGATGCAGATTATTTTATGAGAAGTTTATTATTACTGTATATCTGATCTTTTATATCCGTTATTGGGGGGGGGGGGGGGGGGGGGGTGATATCTGCAGCTTCATGACGGCCCCCGGGGGCCACAGGGTTTGTGTCCTCGCCTCCAGCAGTAGTCGTGTTATGCCGGGATATTACAAGGGCGACCAATGCTCCTTCACCATGCTGACAGCTTCCCTGGGTTCCTTCACCATGCTGACAGCTTCCACAGGTTCCTTCACCATGCTGACAGCTTCCCCAGGTTCCTTCACCATGCTGACAGCTTCCCTGGGTTCCTTCACCATGCTGACAGCTTCCCTGGGTTCCTTCACCATGCTGACAGCTTCCCCGGGTTCCTTCACCATGCTGACAGCTTCCCTGGGTTCCTTCACCATGCTGACAGCTTCCCTGGGTTCCTTCACCATGCTGACAGCTTCCCTGGGTTCCTTCACCATGCTGACAGCTTCCCCGGGTTCCTTCACCATGCTGACAGCTTCCACAGGTTCCTTCACCATGCTGACGGCTTCCACAGGTTCCTTCACCATGCTGACGGCTTCCCCGGGTTCTTTCACCATGCTGACAGCTTCCCTGGGTTCCTTCACCATGCTGACAGCTTCCCTGGGTTCCTTCACCATGCTGACAGCTTCCCTGGGTTCCTTCACCATGCTGACAGCTTCCACAGGTTCCTTCACCATGCTGACAGCTTCCCTGGGTTCTTTCACCATGCTGACAGCTTCCCCGGGTTCCTTCACCATGCTGACAGCTTCCCTGGGTTCCTTCACCATGCTGACAGCTTCCCTGGGTTCCTTCACCATGCTGACAGCTTCCCCAGGTTCCTTCACCATGCTGACAGCTTCCCCAGGTTCCTTCACCATGCTGACAGCTTCCCCAGGTTCCTTCACCATGCTGACAGCTTCCCCAGGTTCTTTCACCATGCTGACAGCTTTCCCGGGTTCCTTCACCATGCTGACAGCTTCCCTGGGTTCCTTCACCATGCTGACAGCTTCCCTGGGTTCCTTCACCATGCTGACAGCTTCCCTGGGTTCCTTCACCATGCTGACAGCTTCCCTGGGTTCCTTCACCATGCTGACAGCTTCCCTGGGTTCCTTCACCATGCTGACAGCTTCCCCAGGTTCCTTCACCATGCTGACGGCTTCCCCAGGTTCTTTCACCATGCTGACAGCTTCCCTGGGTTCCTTCACCATGCTGACAGCTTCCCTGGGTTCCTTCACCATGCTGACAGCTTCCCTGGGTTCCTTCACCATGCTGACAGCTTCCCCAGGTTCTTTCACCATGCTGACAGCTTCCCTGGGTTCCCGGGTGTCTTCACCATGCTGACAGGTTCCCGGGTGTCTTCACCATGCTGACAGCTTCCCAGGCCAGTAACATTTCCAGTTGAGAAGATTTCATAGTGAAGATGAGTGTAGAGATGGATCCCGACCACCATCTGCACACACACAGGATCAGTGTAGAGATGGATCCCGACCACCATCTGCACACACCCATTGGATCAGTGTAGAGATGGATCCCGACCACCATCTGCACACACCCATTGGATCAGTGTAGAGATGGATCCCGACCACCATCTGCACACACCCATTGGATCAGTGTAGAGATGGATCCCGACCACCATCTGCACACACACAGGATCAGTGTAGAGATGGATCCCGACCACCATCTCCACACCCATTGGATCAGTGTAGAGATGGATCCCGACCACCATCTGCACACCCATTGGATCAGACTGTCGGAGAATAGTCCCATCTTCCTCCTTAGAGTTTTCCGGCTGTAGTTGTCACCTGGTTGGATGCTGCATCTAGGGAGAAGCGTTCATCCGGCACCTTCTCTCCATGAGAGGCCGCTAAGCCCACCCCCTTATTTGCATATATGCTAATCTCTGCTGAGGATTCGGAGCAGATGTTCGGCTTCTTTCTTGGCTCTGAATGTGGTTTCTGATTAGGGATAATTTCCCCCCATATGTCCTGTCCGCTCCGGATGGTTCTATGGGGGGGAGGGGGGGGACATGTGACCCCAGGTGTCACCGTACAGCAGTCACTGCCAGGTCTGGGGGTTTGGTGGGAGGTCCCCCGCTGGTTTTATATGATGCTTTTTATTTAGCAGATTCTTACTGGTGAGCGATAACCTTTCATTAAAGCCGAGAGATTTTACTTTACGTCTTTATTACTTCTCTGGTGGTTTTGTTGTCTGTTGTTTTTTATTCTCTTGAAGTTGATTGGAGAAGACGTCTTATCCTACAGGAATATCATTAACGTTCTCCTCAAGGCTCTGCTCATACTTGTCACCCGGAGCTGCACCTGTCCTGTCACCAGCTGCTCCCCCGCCCAGACCCCATATATCCATATATCTCCTCCCATGCATTCTCCAGGACACAACTTACCTCTCATCTTCACTTTTAATCCTATTCTGGTCATGTTCAGCATCCTAGTATATAGTCGTTATATTCCTGTATACAGGAGCAGTATTATAGTAGTTATATCCCTGTATATAGGAGCAGTATTATAGTTGTATATTCCTGTATATAGGAGCAGTATTATAGTAGTTATATTTCTGTATATAGGAGCAGTATTATAGTAGTTATATTCCTGTATATAGGGAGCAGTATTATAGTAGTTATATCCCTGTATATAGGGAGCAGTATTACAGTAGTTATATTCCTGTATATAGGAGCAGTATTGTAGTAGTTATATCCCTGTATATAGGAGCAGTATTATAGTAGTTATATCCCTGTATATAGGGGGCAGTATTATAGTAGTTATATTCCTGTATATAGGGGGCAGTATTATAGTAGTTATATTCCTGTATATAGGGGGCAGTATTGTAGTAGTTATATTCCTGTATATAGGGGGCAGTATTATCGTAGTTATATTCCTGTATATAGGAGCAGTATTATAGTAGTATATTCTTGTATATAGGAGCAGTATTATAGTAGTTATATTCTTGTATATAGGAGCAGTATTATAGTAGTTATATTCCTGTATATAGGAGCAGTATTATAGTAGTATATTCTTGTATATAGGAGCAGTATTATAGTAGTTATATTCTTGTATATAGGAGCAATATTATAGTAGTTTTATTCCTGTATATAGGAGCAGTATTATAGTAGTTATATTCTTGTATATAGGAGCAGTATTATAGTAGTTATATTCCTGTATATAGGAGCAGTATTATAGTAGTTATATTCCTGTATATAGGAGCAGTATTATAGTAGTTATATACCTGTACATAGGAGCAGTATTATAGTAGTTATATTCCTGTATATAGAGGGCAGTATTATAGTAGTTATATTCCTGTATATAGGAGCAGCATTATAGTAGTTATATTCTTGTATATAGGAGCAGTATTATAGTAGTATATTCCTGTATATAGGAGCAGTATTATAGTAGTATATTCTTGTATATAGGAGCAGTATTATAGTAGTTATATTCTTGTATATAGGAGCAATGTTAGAGTAGTTTTATTCCTGTATATAGGAGCAGTATTATAGTAGTTATATTCTTGTATATAGGGGGCAGTATTATAGTAGTTATATCCCTGTATATAGGAGCAGTATTATAGTATTTATATTCCTGTATATAGGAGCAGTATTATAGTAGTTATATTCCTGTATATAGGGGGCAGTATTATAGTAGTTATATTCCTGTATATAGGGGGCAGTATTATAGTAGTTATATTCCTGTATATAGGAGCAGTATTATAGTAGTTATATTCCTGTATATAGGGAGCAGTATTATAGTAGTTATATTCCTGTGTATAGGAGCAGTATTATAGTAGTTATGCCGTTCACGGAAGAAAAAAAAGCGCTGCACCTCACACCTATGGCTGATACTAGTGCCGCTAGGCTAAATAAAAAACACATCAGAATTTTGTGTATGAATTGATCAAGCCATACTGCCCCATGTACCATCGTGCAGGTATCTGATACACATGGGTCCCTACCCTAAGTCCACATCGTGCCAGCCAGTGGCCACCAACCCCGCAGGCGCGCACAGTCAGGGAACGGGGGCCATGGGACGGCCCTGCGACCCCCATGCCACAGGACCAGACCCAAAAACACCACACCAGAACCCGGCCAGCACCGCCGGCGGAGAAGGTCGCCCCCAAGCAGCACAAGTCTGGATGAGGTATTGCGCTCACCATAGCTGCTGCAGACAGAATGGGAAAAGACAGGAGGGATTAAAACCATGTGCACTCAGGTGCACATGGTCCCCGTTCCCTGACTGTGCACGCCTGCGGGGTTGGTGGCCACTGACTGGCACGGTGTGGACTTAGTGTAGGGACCCATGTGTATCAGATACCGGCACGAGGTACATGGGGCAGTATGGCTTGATCAATTCATACACAAAATTCTGATGTGTTTTTTATTTAGCCTAGGGGCACCAGTATCAGCCATAGGTGTGAGGTGCAGCACTCTGTTTCTTCCCTGAACCGCATTATAGTAGTTATATTCCTGTATATAGGAGCAATATTATAGTGGTTATATTCCTGTATATAGGGGGCAGTATTATAGTAGTTATATTCCTGTATATAGGGGCAGTATTATAGTAGTATATTCCTGTATATAGGAGCAGTATTATAGTAGTTATATCCCTGTATATAGGAGCAGTATTATAGTAGTTATATTCCTGTATATAGGAGCAGTATTATAGTAGTTATATTCCTGTATATAGGGAGCAGTATTATAGTAGTTATATACCTGTATATAGGGGGCAGTATTATAGTAGTTATATTCCTGTATATAGGGGCAGTATTATAGTAGTTATATTCCTGTATATAGGAGCAGTATTATAGTAGTTATATTCCTGTATATAGGAGCAGTATTATAGTAGTAAATTCTTATATATAGGAGCTGTATTATAGTAGTTATAGGTAACAATTAGAAAAATAGAGGCGGTCACTCACCACAGGGTTGCCGTGAATGTCCGGGTAGTGAACACTGCAGAGAAGGGGGAAGGTGGAGGAGCGGGTGCAATCAGACAAACGTTTTCACGCGATCACGCGCTTCGTCAGGTCTGGCATACGTCACACCGGTAGAGGTGTGTTTATAACAGGTGCATACTTAATGTGAAAACACAACATAAAGTAAATATACGAAGAAATCACATTAAAACCAAGCAGCAGCAGTATCAAAATAGGAGAGCATTTAAATTGTTTCTTTCGTTTAGACCGGATACTCCGGTTGCATCTAGCCGAATTATCCATTTAGTTTTATTTTTAACAATAATTTCAGTCAGTCACCACCACCACATTCACGGCAACCCTGTGGTGAGTGACCGCCTCTATTTTTCTAATTGTTACCTATGTTGGACTGTTTACCTGGCGCTGAGCACCTCCACTAGCCGATTCTACTATGGTACACGGGTCCTTGTGATCTGCCGTCCTATACACTCCACGTTGCTGTGTTAACAGTAGTGCCGGCCATTGGACTTTTACTTTTACATTATAGTAGTTATATTCTTGTATATAGGGGGCAGTATATAATGGTTATGTTCCTGTTTTTATACTTGGCTCATACAAATTACTATAATAGACACTAAGACTAGTAGAAAGCCTCCTTTCTTCCTAAAGAATTTCCACAATCTAAGACCATATAGTGAGGTCTATGCCCCTCGTGTTGTCACTTCCTCTAAATCTTTTGGGGACATTTACTAAGCAGTCTGATCTGTGTGACTCTTCCCATTAGAATTGGTGAATATTTTGTTCCAGTATCTTGTGACTGTGAAGCACTGTCATATTAAATTCATCTAAAAAAAGTCACAAAAAATGTCGCAAAAAGTAATTAATTGCGCAAACAAATTCCCCGGGTACTGACCAGACGGAGGCCTGCACCTGTTTGTGCGACTTATTAAAAAGTCACGAATTGGGCGCAAATTCTGGATTTTGTGAATCTTTGGGTGAATCCTCAAAACAGGCGGATGAAAAGAAAGTCGCATCCAAAAATATTCACCCTTCAAATACGGGTTCATAAATAGAACTTAGACCAATAATGGGCGAAAAATTCAATTATTCCCCTAAAAGTAGGCGCAAAGCCCTTACTATATGCCCCCCTTTGTTTTTAGTTTTCCATCTCATTTAGAAGAGTAGATGCGAATCGTCTTCCTGGCTGTGAATGTTTTATTCCTCTGCGCTATACGTGCTAATAACCATAACTCTGCTTTGATGGTAATCGGTATATTATTACCACTGGCATGGAGTGCTACATGTTCTCTGTAAGAAGACTTGTATATCTCTCAAGATCCTCACTTGGTGTCTCCTCATTATTACACATTAAAGAAAAATTCTTTTTTTTTTTTTTTTTTTTTAATCCAACCGTTAAATATTGGTTGGGAAATGCCATAATCCTGTGGTAGAATGATATAAATATAAGGAGTCAATACTCCATGCAGAGTGGAGAATATTGACACCTTCCATTATTAATGGTGCTGACTCTTCCCTGCCGGCCGCTAGCTGCAGGTTCCATTAAAAAGCTCTGTGTGTAAATCAGGACCTCCTGTCGATCACAACAAATATGATCACCGACTGTGTCTTCAATATCTTAGCGCTTTGAAGGAACGGCTGACATGAAGGCTTCATGAGTTACAGCGAGCCGCGGGATGAGGGCCGGTTCTCCAAGTCCAGTCCAATCTTAATAATAACAATAATAATGCGGTGGATTTTCTCTACAGCCGTCCATCTGTGATTATACTGTACGTCACCCTACAATGGCCACAAAATAATTTCTTTGTAGATGATCCATGTGCATCATCTGGCGGTGTAATCTCCAGGACTAGGTGTACAGGCAGAAGTAAGGTTCAGATCATTGCCGCGTGGCTTCTGTTACCCTTGAAAAAAAAGAAAATCACATCTTACCTTGCATGTCTAGCCATTTTCACTCCATCTTCAGCCCAAGAGAAAGCAGGGTTTGCCAGAGTGCTCTTTTCTGTGGCTCTTAGATTGGAGCCCTATTCTATAATGTCCATAGTCTTAATAGGCCATACGTACACTGGTGGTGTCACATCTCATAAACTGAACCCAGCCCATTTTCCTACCTACTTTGACGATCCACTTTGAAGGTGAGAAGTCCAGGGAGAGCATGAACTACCAGTGCTGGAGTGTCCTGGGTTCTCACTCTCCCATAGACAGGCTAGCTAAGGCCTGATCAACGTAACCATGCACCCGTCAACTCTGAAGATCAGCCAAGGACCCCGTGGGAGTGTGCACAGGTAAATTTTCAACAGGTAATCATCATGATACAGTGGGATACTTTGTTGGTCTAGTGAACCTAACTGACCTAAACCTAACCTGACTGACCAGAGGTTGAAGCCAAGATGCAGATGTAAAAATACAAGGACATTATGTGCATCTGAACCCTTTAAAGTGTTATTGTCACGAAAAAATTTTGATATGTCTAAAGTTTTGAGCGGTTCGGGTCTCATGCCGATTGGGAGATAGAGCCAGGAGAAGACCGAGCTGCAGCACATCCTCTCCCTGCTCTGTGTAAGAAAAAAGAGTCGGACTCCATAAAGTTCCACTGTAAGGGTATGTCCACACTATGGAATCCCAGATTTCGTAGCTCGTCCCTACTCATGGATGCTGGTGGCATCGCGCATCTCCACTGGTCCCATAGGCTTTATTCTATGGTTTGCCAGATTCTGCCATCCGCTCGAAGAATGAGCGGAATCTGGCACACCATAGAATGAAGCCTATGGGACCAGGGTTTATGTGCGCGGCTGCGAGCAGTGTAATCCGCGGTGGGTGATCGGCCGGGATTCCGTAGTGTTGACATACCCTCCCAGCTCGTTCTCCCAATCGGTACAGCTGTGAACACTCTGACCGATCAAAACTTTTGACATGTCTCTGTGATGTCTTTATTACATGTCAAAACTTTTTTGAAAGAAATTCAAGCTCTACCCATGTGAAATTTAAACTTTCGTCTCTAGCGTTCCTATGAGATTGTAAGTCATTCCCATGAATCCGAATGAGGATGTCAGACCATCAAGAAGCTGTAGACCGAAACTGGACATCATGTACGAGAAGGTTTAATGGATGCATTATAGTGAGTTGGAGATCTTTAGGTACAGCAGGATCAAGAATCAAGGCAGGTTTGGAGATCAACATTCAGAAAGTACTAACATGTTAATCTATCTTATTCCTCGAATACACAGAGTATTCAGAAGGTTTACTTTTCTGCAAGTCCATTTTTTAGTTTCGGAGTGTCGGATATAAGATAAATAAAGTCTGCAGAATAGGAATTGTTGGCGTCAATGTGATCTTGTGAATCTACAGAAGGCTTCTCCATCTCTAAGGTCTTCAAGTGTTGTATACACGTGATTTCAATAGTATGCGCAATTCATCGTAGGATTGTCAGGGAAACCGTCCTGGCCAATTGTCTGAGAAGTAATGGTACAGTCAACACATAGATTAGGAAGAATCTTTACTGCAATGGAAGATTGTTACAAGGGCTCTAAACCTTATACTAATGTCATCCAAACCCACCAGTATAAAGGGTATGAGGGCTTCTTGACTTGAAGACCTGCTCAAGGCTGGGATGGGCCACAGTATAATAGGCAAGCAGCTTGGTGAGAAGGTAAGAGCTGTTGCTGCAATTATTGGAAAATGGAGGAAACACAAGATGACTGCCAGTCTTCCTAGGTCTGTGGCTCCATGCAAGATCCGAGGTTATAGGGTAAGGAAGATTCAGAAATAGATCCGGAATAAGCCCACTACATAGGAGGACCTGGTCAATGACCTGAAGAGATCTGGCCCCACAATCTCCTAGATTTGTTAGTAAAACTACACCATCATGGATTATAATCCTGCAGGGCACACAAGGTCCTTCTGCTCCCACCAGCACATGTCCTGGCCCATGTGACATCACCAATAACCATCTGGCTGAACTAAAGGAGACATGGGAGAAGGTCATGTGGTCAGATGAAACCAAAATACAATTTTCTGGCATTAACTCCACTCGCTGTGTTTGCACGGAGAAGAAGGGTGAGAACAACCCCAAGAACACAGTCCAATCTGTGAGGCATGGGGAGGTCTGCAAAGGGAGGGACGATGAATGGGGCCATGTATCACCAAATACAACAAGTAAGAGCAGTGGAGATCGGTGGTGGGTGGTTTTCTAGCTGACAATGACCCGAAGCCCACAGCAGGGACAACTAAGGAGGAAACCCACAGCCGGGACAACTAAGGAGGAAACCCACAGGCGGGACAACTAAGGAGGAAACACACAGCGGGGACAACTAAGGAGGAGACACACAGCCGGGACAACTAAGGAGGAAACACAGCGGGGACAACTAAGGAGGAAACACAGCCCGGACAACTAAGGAGGAAACACACAGCCGGGACAACTAAGGAGGAAACACACAGCCGGGACAACTAAGGAGGAGACACACAGCCGGGACAACTAAGGAGGAAACCCACAGCCGGGACAACTAAGGAGGAAACACACAGCCGGGACAACTGAGGAGGAAACACACAGCCGGGACAACTAAGGAAGAAACCCCCAGCCGAGACAACTAAGGAGGAAACCCACAACCGGGACAACTAAGGAGGAAACCCACAGCCGGGACAACTAAGGAGGAGACCCCCAGCCGGGACAACTAAGGAGGGGACACACAGCCGGGACAACTAAGGAGGAAACACACAGCCGGGACAACTAAGGAGAAAACCCACAGCCGGGACAACTAAGGAGAAAACCCACAGCCGGGACAACTAAGGAGGAAATCCACAGGCGGGACAACTAAGGAGGAAACCCACAGCCGGGACAACTAAGGAGGAAACACACAGCCGGGACAACTAAGGAGGAGGCCCGCAGCCCGGACAACTAAGGAGGAAACCCCCAGCCGGCATATTTAATGAGCGGCTTGGTAAGAAGCATTTCATGGTCCTGGGAGCAGCCGCCAGTCTCTACACCTGAATCCAATAGAAAATCTGTGGAGGTGAGTGAAGCTCAACATTGCCCCCCCAGTGACAGCCCCGAAACCTGAAAGCTGTGGAGAAGATGTGTATGGGGGAGGGGGACACACTCCTGCTTCAGGATCTGCAAACTTGGTCAGGACCCCCAGGAAACGTCCGACCTCTGTAACTGCAAACAAAGGTTTCTGCACCAAATAGGAACTTCTCTTCTTCTATTGTATCAAATGGTATAAATTCTACAATGTGATTATCTGGAATGTTCTATAGATTCTGTCTCTCACAGGTGACGTTACCAACCAGAAGTATTACACCCCCCTCCTTCCCTCTCTGTTCTGTGTAGGTGGTCGGCAGCAGATCAGACACTTATTTTCCCCGCTGTAGTTATTTGGTGGGGACAGTACAGGGACCTGGCAGCGTCTTCTCCATTCTCTTTAGCTTAATGTGGATGTGTTTGCAGTGATGGAAGGAGAAGCTGTCGGCCGAAGGACAATAGAACTAATAGTCGTCTAATGTAAATGGTCGGGCTGGGAAGATTTATTTTTTTTATTGGATCATGAGGTGTTTCTTTAATACTCAGCACCTAATTAGAGGAATTTGAACTATCCCCAATAAACTGTATCCAAATATTTTTACGCCCGGGCGGTGAACGTCGCAGCAATCCCACCGCCTTTATTTATTTTTCTGCAATTTTCTCGGCTGTGTAAATTACATCTCCCCTGGCCCCGGCCGCGGACGACTGAGGAGCGACGCGGCGCTCTGTGAAGATGAGCGATGACTTTTGTAGACTTGTATCAGTCAATGATCCGTTCACAATGAGATTTACTACAGTTTATTCTGCTGATATTGTTCGTACCCAGCGGAGAACGCGTCTTACCAGAGAGGACACGACCTGGAGACTTTATACGAGCGCTGAGATTGCGGAGTTAATTGGTTATACAGCGGGATTAAGGAGCTAATAACAGAGGAAGCAGAAAAATGCTAATGGCTTCAAATTAAATGGAGAGATGGAGCCAGTACCCTGCCGATTTATTGTCCCTCAGAGCCGCGCTCTTCAGGATAGAGAGGCAGTTCAGCAGTATGAGAGCAGAGGTCGTACGGCAATGTGCTGCTGCTGCTGCAGAACCTCCTTAACACGTCATCTCCAAGATGCCTAATGATAACTGGACTCCATTATGTTTCATCTCTCCGGTCGGCTTCATTGGTGCCTTTCTTGAGGAAAAATGTCCTTTTCTTAAGTTGGCGCAGAATACGTGTTCTGAATTTCCGCACATATTCCGGGGGAAAGCAGAAATTCAAAGCCCGCCTGACATCTATGGGATTTCTCGAGCAGAATCCGCCCATTGACGTGTCAATTCTTTGGGCAGAAAGCAGATCTGCGGCTGAACTTTCCGGTTGTAAATTCTGCAGAATGTAAATTTCATCTAACACAATGGGACGTTACTCTGTACATATTTTAGAGGCGGAATATGCGTAAAATGAAGCATGGATTTCGCTGGAAATTCCTTGCCTATTCCTCAGTGTGAACAAAGCCTTGTGGTAGAGAATAACCGGTGACGTCCCCTCACTCAGGCCCTGGTACTTTCACACTGACGTTTTGGTGTGTCAGGCGGAGTGGGTGCAGGTTGTACGGAAGGGCCACTGTTATAGGAACACAATATGCGCTTAGGGTCAAAGGGCGGACGTCACTGCAAATTCTACGGCCAGGAAAGATTTGCACGCCACCGTTACCTGTGCAGGTCCGGTGACAGCACGGGAGATGCTCCTGTTAATGTCTATTGGTATAACAGGGATGTGCTGTTCCTTCATGTACTAGGAGGCTCTGGATGATTTCGGCCTCGTCTTCCTCGTAGACACGTGGCAGCAGCTAAGAAAAGAGCAGTTTAATGTTACTGGCTGTTCCCAATGAAGCGCTCTGACACGGAGGTCAGGGAAGGCCGTATTTCTCTTTTATTAGGGGGCTGGAGGGAGCTGTCATGTCGCATCTGCTGCTCTGATACAAGCCCATTACTGACACTTCAGGCTTCCTCACATACATTTCCTCAGTTACTGACATGTGAAGCAATAAAGGTAAATTGTGATAGACTACCGGATGCCATTAAACGTCACCAGGGCACTTTTTCCTTCTCTGACTCTTGAGTTTATTGCCTCTGTGACACCTCCTTAAAGGGGCTCTTCAGGATAAGCCACCAGGCCTCACCAGGATGCATCCGACACATAGGAGTATAGTGGGAAAGTAGGGGTACCCTCTCCCAGGATGGAGTCAGCACTTCTCCGCACTCAGCACCCTCTGCTAACTACAACGTTTGACAGATCTGTCCCGGAGGAGCCATCCGTAATAGATCCTGCCGCTACTTAGACATCCTTGTGGTTACTTGGAGGGGAGGGGAGCTTGGAAAGAGATACGGGGTTTGTGCTGCTAATATGGATAGTGCAATGTGCAATCTGGCTCCGCTCACCAAACCCACATATTGCCTTAAAGGTGTGAGCCGGACATGGCGAGTCCTGCAGAGGCTGCTACCACATCTGGGCCCAATACCATATACAAGGCAATCCGCTCTATATGCAGAGGAGCTTCAGGGTATCCAGCCCTCTTGGCCTCAAGACTCCTGTGCAGTAGAGCAGCATGAATACATTATAGACATTAAATTCAAAGGCTGCATTGCTACTGGGTTCTTTTTTGTATATTTTATATACGTATATATGTATTCCAACCATTAATATACACTGAATGTCTGTTTTATTAGATACCCCTATCTAGTCGCAGGTGGGACTTCCTGTGGCCTTTAGAAATACAGCAATACAGAACTCCACAGAGATCTGGATTCCTCTATTGGCCATGTTTCTCCACAGAGATCTGGATCCATCTGACCGGCCATGTTTCTCCACAGAGATCTGGATTCCTCTATTGGCCATGTTTCTCCACAGAGATCTGGATCCATCTGACCGGCCATGTTTCTCCACAGAGATCTGGATCCATCTGACCGGCTATGTTTCTCCACAGAGATCTGGATCCATCTGACCGGCCATGTTTCTCCACAGAGATCTGGATCCATCTGACCGGCCATGTTTCTCCACAGAGATCAGGATCCATGTGACTGGCTATGTTTCTCCACAGAGATCTGGATCCATCTGACGGCCATGTTTCTCCACAGAGATCTGGATCCATCTGACCGGCCATGTTTCTCCACAGAGATCTGGATCCATCTGACCGGCCATGTTTCTCCACAGAGATCTGGATCCATCTTCCGGCCAAGTTTCTCCACAGAGAGCTAGCTCGATCTGACCGGCCATGTTTCTCCACAGAGATCTGGATCCATCTGACCGGCCATGTTTCTCCACAGAGATCTGGATCCATCTTCCGGCCAAGTTTCTCCACAGAGAGCTAGCTCGATCTGACTGGCCATGTTTCTCCACAGAGATCTGGATCCATCTGACCGCCTATGTTTCTCCACAGAGATCTGGATCCATCTGACCGGCCATGTTTCTCCACAGAGATCTGTATCCATCTGACCGGCCATGTTTCTCCACAGAGATCTGGATCCATCTGACTGGCTATGTTTCTCCACAGAGATCTGGATCCATCTGACCGGCCATGTTTCTCCACAGAGATCTGGATCCATCTGACCGGCCATGTTTCTCCACAGAGATCTGGATCCATCTTCCGGCCAAGTTTCTCCACAGAGAGCTAGCTCGATCTGACCGGCCATGTTTCTCCACAGAGATCTGGATCCCTCTGACCGTCCATGTTTCACCACAGAGATCTGGATCCCTCTGACCGTCCATGTTTCACCACAGAGATCTGGATCCATCTGACCGGCCATGTTTCTCCACAGAGATCTGGATCCATCTGACCGGCCATGTTTCTCCATAGTTTCCCAACTTTATCCTTACGACAATTTCTGACATCCTCCTCTGACCACTCTTGGCAATGAGTTGTTTCCGACCACAGGATCCCCTTTCTGTTGGCTATTTTTCCTCCATTGCACAATTTTCCATGTACTCTCCACACTATTACATGAGAGAACCTCACAATGTTGGCAGTGAGGTCCAGGCCCGACTAGTCAAGTCCTAATGGCCAAGCAATGCTCCAAGTCTCTCCAATAACTGGATTTTCCCATCTAATTTCGATCCACCCTGGATTTTGTGTTGTTCTTCAGCGTCTTGGGTCTCGTGTCCGTACAGAGTGGCCTGCTCCAGGGCATGGGATTATAGGAGGAGAAAGAGATTTTACAAGAAGGAAGCGCCTTCCGGCTGTGATGTCCATGTGTAGGGGGAACACTTGACTCCCCCTCGTAGTATTATCCCACTATGTGTCTCTTTACAATAATAAGTCCTGCTCATTTTGGGGGGTATATATTTTCCTGCCCCCCCCCCCCCACCATGGTAACAGTGAAGGTGATAATAAATATGTCGGGCAGTATATTGATGACCGGACGGGTAATTGTCCATTTCTGATGACAGTCGATGGGGTTTCTGTCACCTCATCCATCACGCAGCCTTGTGCACAATCTATACTTAGCAGCAGTGCAGGGGTTAATAAGAACTATTATCGGCTGCTGGATTTACACACTAAAAGCCCCGGGAATCAATGCGGAGTATGGATCATTGATTGAGCTGTAATTGGTGCAGTTGAGTCCCGGATCAGCATCTCATAGAGCCGGCTCCATGGGCTCCGGGTGATGAATCCTCCTGGGCCATGGCCGTCAATCTATCCTGTGTATAATACATAGCGGACCCCCGCGCCATCTCCGTGTCAGGGATAAGGAGAACGGAAAGACTAAGGGGCGAAGCCTAAGAAACAGCCCCCAACCCGGGCACAGCAACAATCTGTCTGTGATAAACAATCCACTAAATAAGACCGCCATATGGAAACTGAACAAGGCCGGGTTCACACTGCGTGTTTACAATCCGTTTTTTTCATCTGTTTTATGCAAAAACTGGATTAAAAAAACGGATGTAATTTTGTGCATCTGTTTTGATCCGTTTTTTCCAAAATGCATCCTTTTTAGCATACACAGAAATGTGGTTGCGTTTGTTGAATACTCTAAAAAAGATGCGCTTTGATTCTTTTTTTTATAATGGAAGGCAATGGAAAAAGGGGTCATAATGGATGCATGTAAATGCTTCTGTTTTTTTCATCAGTTTTTTTGCAAAAACGGATGAAAAATCGCAGTGTGAACTCGGCCTTAGACTGCAGACAGGATCCATTCTGTCTCCTGGGAAAAATATGATTAGTGGTTAAAGGGATTCCCTAAATGTTGTTCCTACATGTCCACAAGGAACGGGGCTGAAGCAGATGGCTCCTCATCCTGTAGTGGTGGCGATTACAGCTGCAGCTTCCATTCACTACAACGGGAGCTGCAATAACCTGCGGACACCACTACATAATCAGCCCCATTCATTATGGACATTCCAGAACCATAAGTCCTAGAGAACCCCTTTAAGTCCTGCTTGGGCTGGTGGCTGCAGGTGTTATTGATGACCAAGGGAAGTGTAAGGGTTAATGATTGTATTTCTGGGGGGCTCCTGTAGTTGAAGGGTTCTTTTTTGTGGTGGTCCAGGCTATAATGGCTGCTTCCCTGATGGTGGTGGTGGTGGGGTGTTAGAAGATAAATAGCTGCTTCCCTCTTAGATTAAGTGAATTAGATTAGTTTTCTCCGGAGTTCCCCTTTAACTCATCTGCCTCTGATTTAGTCCTTAATGACCAGGCGCCATTTTCCCCCCTCGCCTTCTAAGAGCCATAGGGCTTTTATTTTCCCACCTACAGGGCTAGTTGGGCGTCATTTTTTTGCGCCCCGATCTCTGGTTTTTATTTGTTTATTTATGTACATGAGAATTTTTTGTGCTTTTTTTCCATTTCCTCTTTTCATTTACACAGTTCACCCTGCATGAATGGTAGTGGTATATTTTACTAGATCAGACATGTACGCACGATATGATATATAATATGGTTGTTTAATTTTATGTGTTTGATATATAAAATAGGAAAGGCGGGCGATTTATACCTGTCCAGAGCAGGAGAGGTTTTCTATGGGGATTTGCTGCTGTTCTGGACAGTTCCTGACATGGACAGAGGTGGCAGCAGAGAGCACTGTGTCAGACTGGAGAGAATACACCACTTCCTGCAGGACATACAGCAGCTGATAAGTACTGGAAGGTTGGAGATATTTTTTATTCTAGAAAACTCTTTTCTTTGGAGTTCCATTTTAAAATTAAGCAAAAATGACAACCACCGTGATGTTGGGAGTGGTAGTTTTGTAAGTAAAGCCCCTCGTAGTCCATTTCACCCGGCGTCTCTCTCCTCCATGTGGATTTGTTGCCATCTGTAATCCTCGTTGCCTGTCACTTGACGCTGGCAGCCCGCGGGCACCTGTACGGGTGACACTTGCCCTAGGTGTCAGAGAAGGAGCAGAACATGTCGCAGTTTATCACGGAAACCTTATACCTTGTGTCATTCTGTGCGGCGCTGCCAACCAATCCGCAGCCGCCGTCACCCGAGCTGTAATTAGCTCACAGAGAATAGGACACCCCCGGCTGTAGGATGGCACGATCCGGTGATGTTGGGGAGAAGGGAGACCTGTCAAGGACTTCATTCCCCTCCAGGGGTGTTTATAGAACATTTCATTCCTCTCATTTCTGCAGGGGGATCCGGTTTCTAAAGAGTCTAAAAAACATTCGAAATCTCAGTTCACACACTGCGGCTGAAAACAGCAACGACGGGGCCGGTATATAGGGGGGACGTGGCAGACAGGGCCGGGCACCCTGCGGCCAGGGAAAGGTGACTAGATGACTAGTATACAAGGCAGGTCATGTGACTAAAATACAACAAAGAAGACTGGGGTCACATGACTACAATACAGAGGACTAGAGGGGGGTCACATGACCAGTATACAATGCAGGGGAATTAGAGGAGGTCACGTGACTAGTATACAATTCAGGGGAATAGGAGGGGGTCACATGACTAGTATACAATGCAGGGAAATAGAGGAGGTCACATGACTAGTATACAGTGCAGGAGAATAGGAGGGGGTCACATGACTAGTATACAGTGCAGGAGAATAGGAGGGGGTCACATGACTAGTATACAATACAGGGGAATAGAGGAGGTCACATGACTAGTATACAATACAGGGGAATGGGGGGGGTCACATGATTAGTATACAATGCAGGGGAATGGGGGGTCACATGACTAGTATACAATGCAGTGGAATAGAGGAGGTCACATGACTAGTATACAATGCAGGGGAATAGGAGGGGGTCACATGACTAGTATACAGTGCAGGAGAATAGGAGGGGGTCACATGACTAGTATACAATGCAGGGGAATAGGAGGGGGTCACATGACTAGTATACAATGCAGGGGAATAGGAGGGGGTCACATGACTAGTATACAATACAGGGGAATAGAGGAGGTCACATGACTAGTATACAATGCAGGGGAATGGGGAAGAGGGGCACATGTATACAATGTAGAGAATTTACCGACATTACATGCAACACAGAAGTCTTGTTTCGCTTGCTGAGAATAAGATGAAAAATCTTGGTCACATGACCTATATAGGATGGAGTCTTCATGGTCAGCCATTGGTGCAAGGGGCTCATACAATGTGTCATATTTCCAGTGACTGCTATAAAATGAGTAAATGTATAGCAGTGAGACCCTGAGGGACCCTGTGCAGACAAATGAAGACTGCACCCGGTCCTGTATCCTGCATCTATCGTATCCCACCACTGGTGTTTTTTTTTATCTTTGCACCTGTCCTAAAGTTCTCAGGTTAAACAAGTGGTGGATGAAGTATGCAATTTCCCCACTAGGTGTCACTATTTTCTATTATGTATGCACTATTACTATTGCACAGCTGAAGGAGGTAATGGGTTAAGTTGTTTGTACCACATGTAATGTGCTGACCACTAGGAGGTGCTCTTTCTTTTTCAACCTATCCTATCTTTACTCTCTTACACCCACCCCTTGTAGGAGGAGTTAGCTCTGTGTGGGAGGAAGTGAGGCAGTTCAGTTCGGACTAGGTATCCAGTGTGAACAGATGCAGTTAGAGACCAAGGGTTTTTCTGAAGCAACTTCTACTTACACTGTGCAGTGCTAAGCAACAGCGAGGGAGAGCAGCCACCAAGGAACACCCTAGCCCACGCTAGGAATGTGTATAAACAGTGCAGGACAGACTCCTGAAGAAAGAGGAGCTTATCCCAGTAGGGCAAAGCTACTGTAAAGAAAAGGTCTAAGTGTCCTACTGCGCAGTGCAGGTAACTGGGAAATCTTGGACACCTAGCTACACCCAGATAACCATGACTGAGGCTTGTACTACCCACCTAGGATAGGTTCTACGACACTAGGGGGCAGAAGGCATTTAGACATAATCTAAACATGAGTATGAATATCACTTCACTTCACTAAAGATATCTACTAAAGTTCCGGCAGAGTACAAGGGCTACATTGGCCTTAGGGCTCCTCTGGCAAACTCCTCTTCTCTCTACCTTCTCCAAAGCACTACTACTACTTCTACTCTTCTCAAGCACTCAAGTGTGTGTCAAAATTATTTCTATTTGCAAAACGTGTACTGTTATCCTGCCAGAGTTATATGCTAAAGTAGTTCTATTTTTCTATCAAACGCACGGGTCTCTGCTTATCTCTGTTTGCACCAGCACCTATACACACACCAGCGAACACCTTGGGTTATTTTGCCCCCTTCTGTGGGTGGCGGTACCGACATCCCGGGTGGGTCAGTTGCCAGTCCAGGTTGCCGTGACAAGAGCCCAAGGGACCCGCAACAAACCCGGAAGGCTACCGACCATTTGGGGAATACAAGCCGTCCGTATACCAACAGGTAACAACATCTCACCAGGACAAGCACTGGTGACACGACAAGCAGCATCTACAAACATTGGCCAAGGCCTAGAAACCTAGCACACATCATTACCGGACCCCAGTGCTCTAGGGCCCCTTCACTACAATACAGAACTCAGCCCTGCTGGTATGACTGGTGGTCGCCCATACGGCATTCAGCCACCTCAGAGCTGGAATCTTAATTATAATGGTGCAGGTGTAAGATACCAGGACTGACGCCAAGTAATCAAACAGGAATAAATCTGCTTGGCACCGGCGCTGAGCAGTTGGTATCTGATGGAATATTATAGCCGACACGGTCATACTTGATATTAGACACTGAGTTCATGCGCTGGCTCCGGCCTCGCTGCATTTGGCACTTTGTTCGGTATCATTCATAGAAAATAATAATTTACATCAGCGCCAGTACGATGGTTACCAGACGGGAAATACCTGGCGCCAAATCTAACTGCCCTAGTGCCATGTGCGATAATCTATGGATGTTACTATGCTGGTACCCTATATACATATCTATATACAGTGATGCCTTGGATTACGAGCATAATTCATTCTGGGACCGCACTTGTAATTTAAATTCACTCTTAATCCAGAGACAATTGGTTCCACACCCCAAAAATATTGAATTTTCTATTCTAAATAACATGTGAAACAGATGAAACAAACATTTAGAAACATTTAGAATATGTGTTATTATTAATTACTGTACAGTATAGCAATCAGCATGTGGTGTATAATGTATAGTAACTGTATAACCCTGATAACACAGCAGCTGGATATGTGATATATAAGTTACTGTACAGTATAGCATTATGTGGTGTATAATGTATAGTAATTGTGTAACCCTGATAACACAGCAGCTGGATATGTGATATATAAGTTACTGTACAGTATAGCATTATGTGGTGTATAATGTATAGTAACTGTATAACCCTGATAACACAGCAGCAGCTGGATATGTGATATATAAGTTACTGTATAGTATAGCAGCATGTGGTGTATAATGTATAGTAATTGTATAACCCTGATAACACAGCAGCTGGATATGTGATATATATGTTACTGTACAGTATAGCAGCATGTGGTGTATAATGTATAGTAACTGTATAACCCTGATAACACAGCAGCTGGATATGTGATATATAAGTTACTGTACAGTATAGCAGCATGTGGTATATAATGTATAGTAACTGTATAACCCTGATAACACAGCAGCAGCTGGATATGTGATATATAAGTTACTGTACAGTATAGCAGCATGTGGTATATAATGTATAGTAACTGTATAACCCTGATAACACAGCAGCTGGATATGTAATATATAAGTTACTGTACAGTATAGCAATCAGCATGTGGTGTATAATGTATAGTAACTGTATAACCCTGATAACACTGCAGCTGGATATGTGATATATAAGTTACTGTACAGTGTAGCAATCAGCATGTGGTGTATAATGTGTAGTAACTGTATAACCCTGATAACACAGCAGCTGGATATGTGATATATAAGTTACTGTACAGTATAGCAATCAGCATGTGGTGTATAATGTACAATAACTGTATAACCCTGATAACACAGCAGCAGCTGGATATGTGATATATATAAGTTACTGTACAGTATAGCAGCATGTGGTGTATAATGTATAGTAACTGTATAACCCTGATAACACAGCAGCTGGATATGTGATATATAAGTTACTGTACAGTATAGCAGCATGTGGTGTATAGTGTATAGTAACTGTATAACCCTGATAACACAGCAGCAGCTGGATATGTGATATATAAGTTACTGTACAGTATAGCAGCATGTGGTGTATAATGTATAGTAACTGTATAACCCTGATAACACAGCAGCTGGATATGTGATATATAAGTTACTGTACAGTATAGCAATCAGCATGTGGTATATAATGTATAGTAACTGTATAACCCTGATAACACAGCAGCTGGATATGTGATATATAAGTTACTGTACAGTATAGCAGCATGTGGTATATATTGTATAGTAACTGTATAACCCTGATAACACAGCAGCTGGATATGTGATATATAAGTTACTGTACAGTATAGCAATCAGCATGTGGTGTATAATGTATAGTAACTGTATAACCCTGATAACACAGCAGCTGGATATGTGATATATAAGTAACTGTACAGTATAGCAGCATGTGGTGTATAATGTACTAGAAAATGTACCCGGCGCTGCCCAGGTATAAATTGTCAGTGTGTTAATTAGATTTGTTCTAAGGTGCCCAGGAGGCCAAGCTAAAGGTATTGTTTTATCTGAGTTAATCAGTGGAATTAGTGTATACCTGTAGTGCATAGTTGGAGGGGTTCTGTATACCCACAATGTATAGTTTTTAGGAGTCTCGCATATCTGTAGTGCATAGTTGGGGGGGCTGTATACCTATAGTGTATAGTTGAGGGAGGTCCTGTATACCTGCAGTGTACAGTTGGTGAAGGTCCTGTATACCTATACTGTATAGTTCGGGGGTCCTGTATACCTGTAGTATATAGTTGGTGCTGTATACCTGTAATGTATAGTTGGTGGAGGTCTTGTATACCTGTAGTTTATAGTTTGAGGGTCCTGGATACCTGTAGTGTATAATTGGTGGAGGTCTTGTATACCTGTAGTATATAGTTCGGGGGTCCTGTATACCTGTAGTAAATAGTTTGAGGGTCCTGTATAACTATAGTATAGAGTTGGTGGAGGTCCTGTATACCTGTAGTGTATAGTTTGGGGTCCTATATACCTGTAGTATATAGCTGGTGGAGTTCCTGTATACCTGTAGTATATTTGGGGTCCTGTATACTTGTAGTATAGAGTTGGTGAAGGTGCTGTATACCTGTATTATAGAGTTGGTGTAGGTCCTGTATACCTGTAGTGTATGGTTTTGAGGTCCTGTATACCTGTAGTGTATAGTTTGGGGTCCTATATACCTGTAGTATATAGTTGGTGGAGTTCCTGTATACCTGTAGTGTACAGTTTTGGGGTCCTGTATACCTGTAGTGTATAGTTTAGGGTACTGTATACCTGTAGTATATAGTTGGTGGAGGTCCTGTATACCTGAAGTACATAGTTGGTGGAGGTCCTGTATACCTGTAGTATATAGTTTTGGGGTCCTGTATACCTGTAGTATATAGTTTTGTGGCGGTCCCGTGCACTTGTAGTGTATAGTTTTGGGGTCCTGTATACTTGTAGTGTCCTGTATACCTGCAGGGTTGTATTTACCCGTATGGCAGTGTTATTCAGTCACAGTGTGTCGGTATTTGTCATGTCTGGTATGGGGGTGTTATCCAGTCACAGTATGGCGGTATTGGTCAGGTCTGGTGTGGCGGTGTTATCCAGTCACGGTATGGTGGTATTGGTCAGGTCTGGTATAGCGGTGTTATCCAGTCACAGTATGGCAGTATTGGTCAGGTCTCATATGATGGTGTTATCCAGTCACAGTATGGTGGTATTGGTCAGGACTGGTGTGGCGGTGTTACCCAGTCACAGTTTGCCGGTATTGGTCAGGTCTGGTATGGCAGTGTTATCCAGTCACAGTATGGCGGTATTGGTCAGGTCTGGTATGACAGTGTTATCCAGTCACAGTATGGCGGTATTGGTCAGGTCTGGTATGACAGTGTTACCCAGTCACAGTATGGCGGTATTGGTCACGTCTGGTATGACAGTGTTATCCAGTCACAGTATGGCGGTATTGGTCAGGTCTGGTATGACAGTGTTATCCAGTCACAGTATGGCGGTATTGGTCAGGTCTTATATGACAGTGTTATCCAGTCACAGTATGGCGGTATTGGTCAGGTCTTATATGACAGTGTTATCCAGTCACAGTATGGCGGTATTGGTCAGGTCTGGTGTGGCGGTGTTACCCAGTCACAGTATGGCGGTATTGGTCAGGTCTGGTATGGAGGTGTTATCCAGTCACAGTATGGCGGTATTGGTCAGGTCTGGTATGGAGTTGTTATCCAGTCACAGTATGGCAGTATTGGTCTGGTATGGCAGTGTTATCCAGTCACAGTATGGCGGTATTGGTCAGGTCTGGTATGACAGTGTTATCCAGCACAGTATGGCGGTATTGGTCAGGTCTGGTGTAGCAGTGTTACCCAGTCACAGTTTGGTATACCTGTTGTGCCCTGTATATACATGTACTGTATGGATGGAGTAGGGGGTCCTGTATATACATGTACTGTATAGATGGAGTAGGGGGTCCTGTATATATATGTACTGTATAGATGGAGTAGGGGGTCCTGTATATACATGTACTGTATAGATGGAGTAGGGGGCCCTGTATACATGTACTGTATAGATGGAGTAGGGGGTCCTGTATATATATGTACTGTATAGATGGAGTAGGGGGTCCTGTATATACATGTACTGTATAGATGGAGTAGGGGCCCTGTATATACATGTACTGTATAGATGGAGTAGGGGGTCCTGTATATACATGTACTGTATAGATGGAGTAGGGGGTCCTGTATATACATGTACTGTATAGATGGAGTAGGGGGTCCTGTATATATATGTACTGTATAGATGGAGTAGGGGGTCCTGTATATACATGTACTGTATAGATGGAGTAGGGGGTCCTGTATATACATGTACTGTATAGATGGAGTAGGGGGCCCTGTATACATGTACTGTATAGATGGAGTAGGGGGTCCTGTATATATATGTACTGTATAGATGGAGTAGGGGGTCCTGTATATACATGTACTGTATAGATGGAGTAGGGGCCCTGTATATACATGTACTGTATAGATGGAGTAGGGGGTCCTGTATATACATGTCCTGTATAGATGGAGTAGGGGGTCCTGTATATACATGTACTGTATAGATGGAGTAGGGGGTCCTGTATATACATGTACTGTATAGATGGAGTAGGGGGTCCTGTATATACATGTGCTGTATAGATGGAGTAGGGGGTCCTGTATATACATGTACTGTATAGATGGAGTAGGGGGTCCTGTATACATGTACTGTATAGATGGAGTAGGGGGTCCTGTATATACATGTACTGTATAGATGGAGTAGGGGGTCCTGTATATACATGTACTGTATAGATGGAGTAGGGGGTCCTGTATACCTGTACTGTATAGATGGAGTAGGGGGTCTACCAGTTATTACTGTGGATGTTGTGAGGCAGCTTCCCTAGCAACCATTGCTCCCTGTGAAAATGAGAGCAGTAATCCTATTGGTTGCTAAGGCTCCAACTGCCGTGTCTGCTGCAGCTAATTATATCACCTGTGTTTGCAGTGAGGAGATTTTCCCATTCATCTCTATGGGGCGCCTCTCTTTCCCCTCCCCCTCCCCTCCTGTACATCTGGCGGGGACGGGACCTTCGCAATAACCTTCCCGGGCACCCAATGTATCTGTGGGCCAAATTTGGGGTCAAACGGTTCAGGCGTTTGGAAGTCTATAGAGGACAGACAGACAGACAGACAGACAGAAGGACAGACAGACAGACTTTGATTTTTATGATATAGATAGTAACTGTATAACCCTGATAACACAGCAGCTGGATATGTGATATATAAGTTACTGTACAGTATAGCAGCATGTGGTGTATAATGCATAGTAACTGTATAACCCTGATAACACAGCAGCTGGATATGTGATATATAAGTTACTGTACAGTATAGCAGCATGTGGTGTATAATGTATAGTAACTGTATAACCCTGATAACACAGCAGCAGCTGGATGTGTGATATATAAGTTACTGTACAGTATAGCAATCAGCATGTGGTATATAATGTATAGTAACTGTATAACCCTGATAACACAGCAGCAGCTGGATGTGTGATATATAAGTTACTGTACAGTATAGCAATCAGCATGTGGTATATAATGTATAGTAACTGTATAACCCTGATAACACAGCAGCTGGATATGTGATATATAAGTTACTGTACAGTATAGCAGCATGTGGTGTATAATGTATAGTAACTGTATAACCCTGATAACACTGCAGCTGGATATGTGATATATAAGTTACTGTACAGTATAGCAATCAGCATGTGGTGTATAATGTACAGTAACTGTATAACCCTGATAACACAGCAGCTGGATATGTGATATTATACGTTACTGTACAGTACAGCGGCATGGGGTATATAATGTATAGTAACGGTATAACCCTGATAACACAGCAGCTGGATATGTGATATATAGGTTACTGTACAGTATAGCAGCATGTGGTGTATAATGTATAGTAACTGTATAACCCTGATAACACAGCAGCTGGATATGTGATATATAAGTTACTGTACAGTATAGCAGCATGTGGTATAAAATGTTTAGTAACTGTATAACCCTGATAACACAGCAGCTGGATATGTGATATATAAGTTACTGTACAGTACAGCAGCATGTGGTGTATAATGTATAGTAACTGTATAACCCTGATAACACAGCAGCTGGATATGTGATATATAAGTTACTGTACAGTACAGCAGCCTGTGGTGTATAATGTATAGTAACTGCATAAGATACAAAAAAAGCAGTTTGTAGATACAGGATGGAGCTGCAGATCTCCATAATGCAGTAGCGTAGTACAACACGCTAGAATAGAGAAGCAGGGCTGCTGTGAGAGGTCTGTGTGGTCACATGACAGCAATGGGGAAGGGGTGTGTTCAGCATGGAACCATCAGGAAGTGAGAATTACAGAGCTGTGCAGGAGGACAGTGACAGAAACTTTTCTATACAGCTGTGTGAATTGCTGAGTGTAAGTGCAGGCACATTATAGCAACAGTGTGTATAGCTGAGTGTGAGTGCAGGCATATTATAGGAGGAATGGAGAGGATGGGAAACAATAGGGCTGACAGAGACTGCAGGGAGCATGAAGCAATGAGATGGGGGCACATACAGGCAGCACTGTCCAGGAAGAGAGGGGTTACAGCTATGAAGAGAATATCCCACAGTCCTGTCCCCTGATGTAAACCCCAGCCTAAAGTGGATCTGCTATGATTTGGAAGGTAAGGGAGACTTCCTGGGTCAGAGTACAGGGCTGTAGACCCCACTATGCAGACCATGCCCCTCCTCCAACCGCCCTCCCACCCAGTACAGGGAGCTCTTACACCAAAGCAATGCTCTTACACCAAGGTACAATTTAAAAAAACTGAGCTCTTGCAAAACGCTCTTAAACGAAGGTACCACTGTATAATACCAACAAAAACACCAAGTTTGCAGACCCTGCAGCAGGGATTGTGTCCCCCTCCTCCATACACATCTTCTCCACAGCTTTCAGGTTTCGGCGCTGTCACTGGGGGCAACATTGAGTTTCAGCTGCTCTGTAGATTTTTATATTGGATTCAGGTGTGAAGACTGGCGGCCAGTCCCGGCTGTGTGTTTCCTCCTTAGTTGTCCCGGCTGTGTGTTTCCTCCTTAGTTGTTCCGGCTGTGTGTTTCCTCCTTAGTTGTCCCGGCTGGGGGTCATCTCATTGGTTGTCCTGGGTGTGGGTTTCCTCCTTAGTTGTCCCGGCTGTGTGTTTCCTCCTTAGTTGTCCCAGCTGGGGGTCATCTCATTGGTTGTCCTGGGTGTGGGTTTCCTCCTTAGTTGTCCCGGCTGTGGGTTTCCTCCTTAGTTGTCCCGGCTGTGGGTTTCCTCCTTAGTTGTCCCGGCTGTGGGTTTCCTCCTTAGTTGTCCCGGCTGGGGGTTTCCTTCTTAGTTGTCCCGGCTGTGGGTTTTCTCCTTAGTTGTCTCGGCTGTGGGTTTTCTCCTTAGTTGTCTCGGCTGTGGGTTTTCTCCTTAGTTGTCCCTGCTGTGGGTTTTCTCCTTAGTTGTCCCCGCTGTGTGTTTCCTCCTTAGTTGTCCCGGCTGGGGGTTTCCTGCTTAGTTGTCCCGGCTGTGGGTTTCCTCCTTAGTTGTCTTGGCTGTGGGTTTCCTCCTTAGTTGTCCCGGCTGTGGGTTTCCTCCTTAGTTGTCCCGGCTGTGGGTTTCCTCCTTAGTTGTCCCGGCTGTGGGTTTCCTCCTTAGTTGTCCCGGCTGTGGGTTTCCTCCTTAGTTGTCCCGGCTGTGTGTCTCCTCCTTAGTTGTCCCGGCTGTGGGTTTCCTCCTTAGTTGTCCCGGCTGTGTGTTTCCTCCTTAGCTGTCACGGCTGTGGGTTTTCTCCTTAGTTGTCCCCGCTGTGGGTTTTCTCCTTGGTTGTCCCGGCTCGGGGTTTCCTCCTTAGTTGTCCCGGCTGTGGGTTTTCTCCTTAGTTGTCCCGGCTAGGGGTTTTCTCCTTAGTTGTCCCGGCTGTGTGTCTCCTCCTTAGTTGTCCCGGCTGTGGGTTTCCTCCCTAGTTGTCCTGGCTGTGGGTCATCTCCTTGGTTGTACTGGGTGTGGGTTTCCTCCTTAGTTGTCCCGGCTGTAGGTTTCCTCCTTAGTTGTCCCAGCTGTGTGTTTCCTCCTTAGTTGTCCCGGCTGTGTGTTTCCTCCTTAGTTGTCCCGGCTGTGGGTTTCCTCCTTAGTTGTCCCGGCTGTGGGTTTCCTCCTTAGTTGTCCCGGCTGTGGGTTTCCTCCTTAGTTGTCCCGGCTGTGGGTTTCCTCCTTAGTTGTCCCGGCTGTGGGTTTCCTCCTTAGTTGTTCCGGCTGTGGGTTTCCTCCATAGTTGTCCCTGCTGTGGGTTTTCTCCTTAGTTGTCTCGGCTGTGGGTTTCCTCCATAGTTGTCCCTGCTGTGGGTTTTCTCCTTAGTTGTCTCGGCTGTGGGTTTTCTCCTTAGTTGTCCCCGCTGTGGGTTTTCTCCTTAGTTGTCCCCGCTGTGTGTTTCCTCCTTAGTTGTCCCGGCTGTGTGTTTCCTCCTTAGTTGTCCCGGCTGTGGGTTTCCTCCTTAGTTGTCCCGGCTGTGGGTTTCCTCCATAGTTGTCCCTGCTGTGGGTTTTCTCCTTAGTTGTCTCGGCTGTGGGTTTTCTCCTTAGTTGTCCCCGCTGTGGGTTTTCTCCTTAGTTGTCCCCGCTGTGTGTTTCCTCCTTAGTTGTCCCGGCTGTGTGTTTCCTCCTTAGTTGTCCCGGCTGTGGGTCTCCTCCTTAGTTGTCCCGGCTGTGGGTTCTCTCTCTAGTTGTTCCGGCTGTGTGTTTCCTCCTTAGTTGTCCCGGCTGTGTGTTTCCTCCTTAGTTGTCCCGGCTGTGTGTTTCCTCCTTAGTTGTCCCGGCTGTGTGTTTCCTCCTTAGTTGTCCCGGCTGTGGGTTTTCTCCTTAGTTGTCCCCGCTGTGGGTTTTCTCCTTAGTTGTCCCCGCTGTGTGTTTCCTCCTTAGTTGTCCCGGCTGTGTGTTTCCTCCTTAGTTGTCCCGGCTGTGGGTCTCCTCCTTAGTTGTCCCGGCTGTGGGTTCTCTCTCTAGTTGTTCCGGCTGTGTGTTTCCTCCTTAGTTGTCCCGGCTGTGTGTTTCCTCCTTAGTTGTCCCGGCTGTGGGTTTTCTCCTTAGTTGTCCCCGCTGTGGGTTTTCTCCTTAGTTGTCCCGGCTGGGTGGTTTGGGTCATTGTCAGCTGGAAGACCCGGCCACCACCCATTCTCACTGCTGTTACTGAGGGAAGGAGGTTGTTGTGTCTGGTGATACATGGCGCCATCCATTCTCCATTCAATACAGTACTGTCCCCTTTGCATTCCCCCTTTTCTCACAGATTGGACTGTGTTCTTGGAGTTGTCCTCATTCTTCCTTTTCCTCTGAACACGGTGAGTGGAGTTGATACAAGAAAATTGTATTTTGGTCCCATCTGATCACATGACCTTCTCCCATGTCTCCTCTTCATCATGCAGATGGTCATTGGCGACGTCACCCGAGCCTGGACGTGTGCAGGTGTGAGCAGAGGGACCTGGTGTGTCCTACAGGATTATAATCCATGACATTGTAGTGTGGTACTGAAGGTAATTTATGAGACTGTGGTCCCAGCTCTCTGCAGGTCAGTGACCAGCTCCTCCCGTGTAATTCTGGGCTAATTGCTGACCTTTTCCAGAATCATCCTTACCCCACGAGGTGAGATCTTTCATGGAGTCTCAGGAAGATTGACAGACATTTTGTGTTTTTTCCATTTTCTAATAATTGCTCCAACAGTTCTTGCCTTTTCACCAAGCTGCTATCTATTGTCCTGTAGCCCATCCCAGCCTTGTGCAGGTCTACAGTTGTGTCCCTGGTTTCCTCAGACAGCCATGGTGGAGAGGTTGGAGTGTGATGAGTGTGTGGACAGGTGATTATTATAGAGGTGATGAGATGAAACAGGTGCAGGTAATCCAGGTAATGAGGGTGGAGGGGGAGGAGCTTCTTATAGAGACACTGACAGCTCTGTGAGCGGCAGAATTCCTGCTGGTCGGTCGGTGATCAAATCCTTATTTCATGGAATAAAATGGTGAATAATTCTTCATATATTATTGTGTTCCATGTCTGGCAGTACACCGTCACAGTATAGGTTGCCAGCACTGATACCCGGGTCTTAGGGGAAGATTTTTATTTTGTAATTTTATGGGGAAATGTTCTTTATAAAACACAACTATGTAAAAAAAGAAAGTCTAGAGGAGTGTGCTGGGGTAGTGAGAGGTTAGAGCCCCTCCTGTGCGGGGTGGTGGGAGCGCTCCCCCATCTCATCTATATTGGTATGAATGATGCGAGTGTTAGACACTCCAGGCTGCAACTGGTTATGTCATTCTCCCCCAGTGAGGAACCCGGAGCCGGCAGCGCTCGCCCCCTGTTGCAGCAGGCACCGGGAATGGCACCTGAGGAATGCAGGCCAAATATATCCGCCCGCTGAAAGGAGAGTGGCACAGCACCCCTGGCCGCTGCCGGCCTCCCTAATCCTTTAATGTCTCATTTCCATGCCTGCAGGGGCAGCTGCTGGAGACAGTCAGGGAATGCTACTGACCCCCACAGGATGGGGGGCTCCTCAAACTGTCCTTCAGGGGGTGGCATGGCTGATACCAAAGCTTTGTGCTAATCCACTCAATTAAATCATATAGATCCACTTGCTGCCGGGGTCTAAAATAGCCGCCATCGTCTCCTCGTACAACCCCGGCTCCAGGTGCTCCCATGTCAACTCCTCCGGGCAGCGGCCGTCCCTGCGCACAGATAAACAATACCGAGACGGATGGACGGCGAGTCCGAGAGGAAAGTCACCGCCATGATGTCTGTTCCCACAAACCACTGCAAGATGGACAGAAAGTGATCGAAAGTTTATGCCAAAGTATGAAAGTGTGAGCAGTGAGGGTCCCACAAATCATCTATGGAGGGCTATGTGTGATATAACCCCCCCCCCCCGAGGGTCCCACATATCTATGGAGGGCTATGTGTGATATAACCCCCCCCCCCCGAGGGTCCCACATATCTATGGAGGGCTATGTGTAATATAACCCCTGAGGACCCCACAACAGCTCGATGGTCTACCTCAGGGATGGGGAACCTTCCGCCAATGCCTAGGCAGCGTTCCTCAGTACAGCAATAGCTGGAGGTCCGGGGCTCCCCATCTCTGCTTAGTATTTTCTATAGGCTTCTGAAAAAAGTCTTTTTTCCCCCCTTTTAAATTGTTATACTGTTTGTTATCCTTTATATACAATGTAACCTGAAGCCCCGCCCCCACTCTGAATTGTTATATTGTTTGTTATCCTCCTTATACAATAAGCCCCGCCCACACTCTGAATTGTTATATTGTTTGTTATCCTCCTTATACAATAAGCCCCGCCCCCACTCTGAATTGTTATATTGTTTGTTATCCTCTATATACAATGTAACATGAAGCCCCGCCCCCACTCTGAATTGTTATATTGTTTGTTATCCTCTTTATACAATGTAACATGAAGCCCCGCCCCCACTCTGAATTGTTATATTGTTTGTTATCCTCCTTATACAATAAGCCCCGCCCCCACTTTGAATTATTTGTAAACGTGTTTCCCTTCTTTACTATGGGGTTTGCACATTGTTTGTAAACATGTTTGACCAGGAAGTTCTCCATCTCTGATGCCCCCTGTGCACATAAGTGATTGCCCCCTACTGGGGCATTAAGGGGGGCCGTTCTGTATCCGTGATCGGAAGCGTCCGTGCTGATCTCCTCCATCACATCCAGCAGTCTCCCAGACTCTGTTCCTCAGGTGTGAGGGGCCCCGGCCGCCCAGCTGCCCCTCCATATATCATGTGAGATTCATAATTCAGAAGTGTGTCACCCGGTCAGAGCAGGGGGATTAGTCAGTGACAGCCCACCCAGCCCTGGCCGTAAATCATCACCCTGAAACTGAGCCACGTCCCAGCTGTCACCTTATTGTAGAAATCTACTGGGGATCCACTCACATAGTGAGCGTCCACCGACATAGTGAGCGTCCACCTACATAGTGAGCGTCCACCGACATAGTGAGCGTCCAACTACATAGTGAGCGTCCACCGACATAGTGAGCGTCCACCTACATAGTGAGCGTCCACCCACATAGTGAGCGTCCACCCACATAGTGAGCGCCCATCTACATAGTGAGCGTCCACCTACATAGTGAGCGCTCACCTACATAGTGAGCGTCCATCTACATAGTCCACCTACATAGTGAGCGCCCACCTACATAGTGAGCGCCCACCCACATAGTGAGCGTCCACCGACATAGTGAGCGTCCATCTACATAGTGAGCGTCCACCTACATAGTGAGCGTCCACCCACATAGTGAGCGTCCACCGACATAGTGAGCGTCCATCTACATAGTGAGCGTCCACCCACATAGTGAGCGTCCACCGACATAGTGAGCGTCCACCTACATAGTGAGCGTCCACCCACATAGTGAGCGTCCACCCACATAGTGAGCGTCCACCCACATAGTGAGCGTCCACCCACATAGTGAGCGTCCACCTACATAGTGAGCGTCCACCTACATAGTGAGCGACCACCTACATAGTGAGCGTCCACCCACATAGTGAGCGTCCACCCACATAGTGAGCGTCCACCCACATAGTGAGCGTCCACCTACATAGTGAGCGTCCACCTACATAGTGAGCGTCCACCTACATAGTGAGCGTCCACCGACATAGTGAGCGTCCAATCACACAGTGAGCGTCCACCTACATAGTGAGCGTCCATCTACACAGTGAGCGTCCACCCACACAGTGAGCGTCCACCTACATAGTGAGCGTCCACCGACATAGTGAGCGTCCACCTACACAGTGAGCGTCCATCTACATAGTGAGCGTCCACCTACATAGTGAGCGTCCACCTACATAGTGAGAGTCCACCTACATAGTGAGCGTCCACCTACATAGTGAGCGTCCACCTACATAGTGAGCGTCCACCTACATAGTGAGCGTCCATCTACATAGTGAGCGTCCACCTACATAGTGAGCGTCCACCTACATAGTGAGCGTCCACCGACATAGCGTCCACCTACATAGTGAGCGTCCACGCACATAGTGAGCGTCCACCTACATAGTGAGCGTCCACCCACATAGTCAGCGTCCACCGACATAGTGAGCGTCCACCGACATAGTGAGCGTCCACCTACATAGTGAGCGTCCACCTACATAGTGAGCGTCCACCTACATAGTGAGCGTCCAATCACACAGTGAGCGTCCACCTACATAGTGAGCGTCCACCTACATAGTGAGCGTCCACCTACATAGTGAGCGTCCAATCACACAGTGAGCGTCCACCCACATAGTGAGCGTCCACCTACATAGTGAGCGTCCACCGACATAGTGAGCGTCCACCTACAAAGTGAGCGTCCACCTACACAGTGAGCGTCCACCTACATAGTGAGCGTCCACCTACATAGTGAGCGTCCACCTACATAGTGAGAGTCCACCTACATAGTGAGCGTCCACCTACATAGTGAGCGTCCACCTACATAGTGAGCGTCCACCGACATAGCGTCCACCTACATAGTGAGCGTCCACGCACATAGTGAGCGTCCACCTACATAGTGAGCGTCCACCCACATAGTCAGCGTCCACCGACATAGTGAGCGTCCACCGACATAGTGAGCGTCCACCTACATAGTGAGCGTCCACCTACATAGTGAGCGTCCATCTACATAGTGAGCATCCACCTACATAGTGAGCGTCCACCGACATAGTGAGCGTCCAATCACACAGTGAGCGTCCACCTACATAGTGAGCGTCCAATCACACAGTGAGCGTCCACCTACATAGTGAGCGTCCACCTACATAGTGAGCGTCCACCTACATAGTGAGCGTCCACCTACATAGTGAGCGTCCATCTACATAGTGAGCGTCCACCTACATAGTGAGCGTCCACCTACATAGTGAGCGTCCACCTACATAGTGAGCGTCCAATCACACAGTGAGCGTCCACCCACATAGTGAGCGTCCACCTACATAGTGAGCGTCCACCTACACAGTGAGCGTCCACCTACATAGTGAGCGTCCACCGACATAGTGAGCGTCCACCTACAAAGTGAGCGTCCACCTACACAGTGAGCGTCCACCTACACAGTGAGCGTCCACCGACATAGTGAGCGTCCACCTACATAGTGAGCGCTCACCTACATAGTGAGCGTCCACCTACACAGTGAGCGTCCACCTACATAGTGAGCGTCCACCTACATAGTGAGCGTCCACCTACATAGTGAGCGTCCATCTACATAGTGAGCGTCCAATCACACAGTGAGCGTCCACCGACATAGTGAGCGTCCACCTACACAGTGAGCGTCCACCTACATAGTGAGCGTCCACCTACATAGTGAGCGTCCACCTACACAGTGAGCGTCCACCTACATAGTGAGCGTCCACCGACATAGTGAGCGTCCACCTACACAGTGAGCGTCCACCGACATAGTGAGCGTCCACCTACATAGTGAGCGTCCACGCACATAGTGAGCGTCCACCTACATAGTGAGCGTCCACCCACATAGTCAGCGTCCACCGACATAGTGAGCGTCCACCGACATAGTGAGCGTCCACCTACATAGTGAGCGTCCACCTACATAGTGAGCGTCCATCTACATAGTGAGCGTCCACCTACATAGTGAGCGTCCACCGACATAGTGAGCGTCCACCTACATAGTGAGCGTCCACCTACATAGTGAGCGTCCACCTACATAGTGAGCGTCCAATCACACAGTGAGCGTCCACCTACATAGTGAGCGTCCACCTACATAGTGAGCGTCCACCTACACAGTGAGCGTCCACCTACATAGTGAGCGTCCACCGACATAGTGAGCGTCCACCTACAAAGTGAGCGTCCACCTACATAGTGAGCGTCCACCGACATAGTGAGCGTCCACCTACATAGTGAGCGCTCACCTACATAGTGAGCGTCCACCTACACAGTGAGCGTCCACCTACATAGTGAGCGTCCACCTACATAGTGAGCGTCCATCTACATAGTGAGCGTCCATCTACATAGTGAGCGTCCATCTACATAGTGAGCGTCCATCTACATAGTGAGCGTCCAATCACACAGTGAGCGTCCACCTACATAGTGAGCGTCCACCAACATAGTGAGCGTCCACCTACACAGTGAGCGTCCACCTACATAGTGAGCGTCCACCTACACAGTGAGCGTCCACCTACATAGTGAGCGTCCACCTACATAGTGAGAGTCCACCTACATAGTGAGCATCCACTCACGTAGTGAGCGTCCACCTACATAGTGAGCGTCCACCTACATAGTGAGCGTCCACCTACACAGTAAGCATACAGTTACAGCTGCACAGTCCTCTTTACCACCTCCCTGCACTCATGTGTATGATCATAGAGAGACCTGTGCGGTCATACAGTTACAGCAGCACAGTCCTCTCTATCCCCTCCCTGCACTCATCTCTATGATCATAGAGAGACCTGTGCGGTCATACAGTTACAGCAGCACAGTCCTCTCTATCCCCTCCCTGCACTCATCTCTATGATCATAGAGAGACCTGTGCGGTCATACAGTTACAGCAGCACAGTCCTCTCTATCCCCTCCCTGCACTCATCTCTATGATCATAGAGAGACCTGTGCGGTCATACAGTTACAGCAGCACAGTCCTCTCTATCCCCTCCATGTTTCAGGTCTTGGTGGATGGAGTTATTGTCAATCCCTTCTGCTTTGTATCCTTCTCTGTTATTATACCGCACCAGGAGGGGCCACACACACACACACATATATATATATATATATATATATATATATATATATATAGCCATCGGCCTCTTGACGGACGTCTCGATGAGCTCGCTCTGGGGTCATCGGTGACAGTCTCATTTGTAAATATAAGTGGTTGTCGGCTCGCTGATCCCTCTGAGTTTTGGGAACATGGAGATGTAAGTGGAGTTGTGGAGCCGGCCGCCCCCCCGCAGTGTGTGACAACACTCAGGCTTTTCTTGGTAACCGGCAGCGGAGAGCGGAGCGGGATCTGGTTACATTGCGTCAGAACCTCTATGTGTGGACAGGGCACAGGCCTCCGGGGGAACAGGTGTCCCCGCCACTACAGCCAGTAAACACAGCCATTAACCCCTTCCTGCTCCCTCACACCCTCCAGGGATTCCCACCCATCTGCTTCCTGCAGTGTTGTCATAGTCCTGTATGATACATTGTATCTGGATGAGGTAACAGTCCTGCTCCCTGCAGAGTTATCATAGTCCCTGCAGTGTTATCATAGTGCTGTATGATACATTATATATGTGTGAGGTAACAGTCCTGCTCCCTGTAGTGTTATCATAGTCCCTGCAGTGTTGTCATAGTCCTGTATGATACATTGTATCTGGATGAGGTAACAGTCCTGCTCCCTGCAGAGTTATCATAGTCCCTGCAGTGTTATCATAGTGCTGTATGATACATTATATATGTGTGAGGTAACAGTCCTGCTCCCTGTAGTGTTATCATAGTCCCTGCAGTGTTGTCATAGTCCCTGCAGTGTTATCATAGTCCTGTATGATACATTGTATCTTTGTCAGATAACAATCCTCCTCCCTGCAGAGTTATCATAGTCCCTGCAGTGTTATCATAGTGCTGTATGATACATTATATATTTGTCAGGTAACAGTCCTGCTCCCTGCAGTGTTATCATAGTCCCTGCAGTGTTATCATAGTGCTGTATGATACATTATATATGTGTCAGGTAACAATCCTCCTCCCTGCAGTGTTATCATAGTCCCTGCAGTGTTGTCATAGTCCTGTATGATACATTGTATCTGTGTCAGGTAACAGGGTGCCTCCTTGCAGTGTTATCATAGTCCCTGCAGTGTTATTATAGTCCTGTATGATACATTGTATCTATATCAGGTAACAGTCCTGCTCCCTGCAGTGTTATTATAGTCCCTGCAGTGTTATCATAGTGCTGTATGATACATTATATATGTGTCAGGTAACAGGGTGCCTCCCTGCAGTGTTATCATAGTCCCTGCAGTGTTATCATAGTCCCTGCAGTGTTATTATAGTCCTGTATGATACATTGTATCTATATCAGGTAACAGTCCTGCTCCCTGCAGTGTTATTATAGTCCCTGCAGTGTTATCATAGTGCTGTATGATACATTATATATGTGTCAGGTAACAGGGTGCCTCCCTGCAGTGTTATCATAGTCCCTGCAGTGTTATCATAGTCCCTGCAGTGTTATCATAGTCCTGTATGATACATGGTATCTGAGACTCCCCTATAATGGAGCTCCGGAGATTATAATGGACTAAGCTGCCTGTATTATAGTCCTGCACCTCCACTACTGCCTGTGGGGGGACATGCAGCTGGGACCCCCACACACCACTATGAGGATGGGGGCGCTCTTCTCTGTCCTAATATTATTAAGGGACTGAGGAGGTAACGCGGGTCCTGGAGGAGACCACCAAACGCCACAGACAGACCTAAAGGCCGTATACTGTATACCTGACTGGGAAGCCTTGGAAAAGCAGATGCAAATGATATCTGGCAATAGTGAATGCTCTCTGGTGCCACCTATAGGTGGAAAGATCCCCGCATTAGTCACTGCCATCAAAATACATCCCCGGGTGTAAATCATCTCATTGGTAAGAAATAACTCGTTACTCCAGAAAGAAAATAAAAAAGCCTGAAAGTGGGGAATAAAACTATGTGCAGATGGAGGAGAGACTATGGAGCGGCCATCTGTGTCTCCATTCTCCAGGGGATCTGCACTGTCCCTGAAGGGTAAATCAAGGCTTCCCTCTCATCTAAGCCGCAGCACTTCAACTCTTAAGGTAACCCCTTCCTTGCTGTGCTGTTATATGTATAATGTACAATCTCCTCCTCCCTGTAGTCAGCAGGCCTGTCATCAGCAGCTTAGTGTAACCCCTTCCTTGCTGTGCTGTTGTATGTATAATGTACAGTCTCCTCCTCCCTGTAGTCTGCAAGCCTGTAATCAGCAGCAGCTTAGTGTTTAGTGTAACCCCTTCCTTGCTGTGCTGTGTTATGTATAAGGTTCCTTCTCCTCCTCCCTGTAGTCATCATCAGCTCAGTGTAACCCCTTCCTTGCTGTGCTGTTGTATGTATAATGTACAATCTCCCCCTCCCTGTAGTCAGCAGGCTTGTCATCATCAGCAGCTTAGTGTAACCCCTTCCTTGCTGTGCTGTTGTATGTATAATGTACAATCTCCTCCTCCCTTTAGTCAGCAGGCCTGTCATCAGCAGCAGCTTAGTGTAACCGCTTCCTTGCTGTGCTGTTGTATGTATAATGTACAATCTCCTCCTCCCTGTAGTCTGCAGGCCTGTCATCATCAGCAGCTTAGTGTAACCCCTTCCTTGCTGTGCTGTTGTATGTATAATGTACAATCTCCTCCTCCCTGTAGTCAGCAGGCCTGTCATCAGCAGCTTAGTGTAACCCCTTCCTTGCTGTGCTGTTGTATGTATAATGTACAATCTCCTCCTCCCTGTAGTCAGCAGGCCTGTCATCAGCAGCAGCTTAGTGTAACCCCTTCCTTGTAAGGGTTCTGCATTCAGGACCCTCATCTGTTATTGAGCCTGGAGTGCAGCTGCAGAAAGTCTCTCCTGTTAGGCTGCGTTCACACATGTGGCAGTAAGTGATCATCTTGTTGGCGTCCAGCCGCCCTCCAGTGTGTGTGAACATCCCCATAGAGAGCCTGACATTTCTGCTCATTACCTGGAGAGCCCAATGGCTTTAGTGTGAGCCATGTAATACCTCACCCCTCCTGTGGTGGCGCTGCAGGGAAATTGAACACCTGGCCAGGTTCCCCCAAGGATTACAGCTGATTGCTGGGGTTTCCAGCTTTGGGATCATTGGAGGACTCATAATTAAAGGGATTTTCCAAGTCAGAGCATCCCTTTAAATTCTTTTACAAAGCTTGAATGACGACCTCTGCTGCATTCCCTAAGGCCGTGCTCACACTTATTGATGCCCTATGTTCAGGGTGTATGTCGGTATACTAGCAGGGTATATGTCGGTATACTAGCAGGGTATATGTCGTATACTAGCAGGGTATATGTCGTATACTAGCAGGGTATATGTCGGTATACTAGCAGGGTGTATGTCGGTATACTGGCAGGGTGTATGTCGTATACTAGCAGGGTATATGTCGGTATACTAGCAGGGTGTATGTTGGTATACTAGCAGGGTGTATGTTGGTATACTAGCAGGGTGTATGTCGGTATACTGGCAGGGTATATGTCTGTATACTGGCAGGGTATATGTCGGTATACTAGCAGGGTGTATGTCGGTATACTAGCAGAGTGTATGTCGGTATACTAGCAGGGTGTATGTCGGTATACTAGCAGGGTATATGTCTGTATACTAGCAGGGTATATGTCGGTATACTAGCAGGGTATATGTCGGTATACTAGCAGGGTATATGTCGGTATACTAGCAGGGTGTATGTCGGTATACTAGCAGGGTGTATGATGGCATACTAGCAGGGTATATGTCGGTATACTGGCAGGGTATATGTCGTATACTAGCAGGGTGTATGTCGGTATACTAGCAGGGTGTATGTCGGTATACTGGCAGGGTGTATGTCGTATACTGGCAGGGTGTATGTCGGTATACTAGCAGGGTGTATGTCGGTATACTAGCAGGGTGTATGTCGGTATACTGGCAGGGTGTATGTCGTATACTGGCAGGGTGTATGTCGGTATACTAGCAGGGTGTATGTCGGTATACTAGCAGGGTGTATGTCTGTATACTAGCAGGGTATATGTCGGTATACTGGCAAGGTATATGTCTGTATACTAGCAGGGTGTATGTCGGTATACTGGCAGGGTATATGTCTGTATACTGGCAGGGTATATGTCTGTATACTAGCAGGGTATATGTCGGTATACTGGCAAGGTATATGTCGGTATACTGGCAGGGTGTATGTCGGTATACTAGCAGGGTATATGATGGTATACTAGCAGGGTGTATGTCGGTAATCCTGTGGACTAATGGACCTAACATATAGTATGCCACCATATACCCTGAGCATATTGATGGAGTGTGACCCTAAGATGCTGGGTTACCTGACATCACGTGCAGATGATGATGCTGTATCATGTTAGGTAGCCAATACTCCTCTTAGTTGGGATGTGTGGGGCCCCCGGGGATAGGGCCCGGTGCTCCTGTATATATGTGTAATGTATCATATATAGGAGCAGATTTCTCCATTCCCTGGATAAATCCCTGTGTAAAATCCCATCTCTGCGGCCCGGGCTCCGGTTACACCATGGAGATTACTGTGGATACAATGTATTATCAGGCTACTGCAGGTGCTGACCCCTCCCTGAACCGCCCCCCCCCCCAGCCCTCGGAGAGGGGCCCCTAATGCTGAGATGCATATAAACCCCGTGTGACCACTCGCCCACCTGCCAATGGCCTGGCCTGGATTATAAGAGTCACCCGGAAATCTCTGGTACATTATATGGTCCATGGAGCTTATAGGATAAGTCACATAATGTAACGTATCCAATAACGTGACGGCAAAATTACCGGCAGCCAATCAGATGGCTAGAAAGCTCGGGGAAAAGTTTACCAAAAGTTTGTAAACTTTCTACAGGACTTTGTTGAGTTCCTCTCCATTATGGGGATCTCTATTAGCTGCCAATGAATGGCAATGTGCACGGCTGACCGCTCTCCCTGTCCCAGCACTATCTACAGGGAGGAGTCTGCTACAATGTACCAGTGGTATGCTGGGAGCTGGGGAACTTTGGCCCCGACAGTACAGAAACGCAGCAAAGCATTAGCTATGAGAAGTAGGCTATCTGGGCATGCTGGGAGTTGTAGTTTTGCAACAGCTGGGGACCTGTCTAAGACATTGGCCTAGTCCCTATACACATGCAGCAAATCTGCTATAAGAAGTGTTCTGTTCACTGACAGCAAACAGTGATCCTGAGTGTGGTAAGGGCTGGAGATCCCCGGTGGTTTGCGGCAGTGCTGGGTAATGTGCTGAGGCCTGTAGATCCCTGGTGGTTTGCGGCAGTGCTGGGTGGTGAGGTGAGGCCTGTAGATCCCTGGTGGTTTGCGGCAGTGCTGGGTGGTGAGGTGAGGCCTGGAGATCCTGGTGGTTTGCGGCAGTGCTGGGTGGTGAGGTGAGGCCTGGAGATCCCCGGTGGTTGCCGGCAGTGCTGGGTGGTGGGGCCAGGTGATCCCTGGTGGTTTGCGGCAGTACTGGGTGGTGTGCTGAGGCCTGTAGATCCTGGTGGTTTGCGGCAGTGCTGGGTGGTGAGGTGAGGCCTGGAGATCCTGGTGGTTTGCGGCAGTGCTGGGTGGTGAGGTGAGGCCTGGAGATCCCCGGTGGTTGCCGGCAGTGCTGGGTGGTGGGGCCAGGTGATCCCTGGTGGTTTGCGGCAGTGCTGGGTGGTGGGGCCAGGTGATCCCTGGTGGTTTGCGGCAGTGCTGGGTGGTGAGGTGAGGCCTGGAGATCCTGGTGGTTTGCGGCAGTGCTGGGTGGTGAGGTGAGGCCTGGAGATCCTGGTGGTTTGCGGCAGTGCTGGGTGGTGTGCTGAGGCCTGGAGATCCTGGTGGTTTGCGGCAGTGCTGGGTGGTGAGGTGAGGCCTGGAGATCCTGGTGGTTTGCGGCAGTGCTGGGTGGTGTGCTGAGGCCTGGAGATCCTGGTGGTTTGCGGCAGTGCTGGGTGGTGTGCTGAGGCCTGGAGATCCTGGTGGTTTGCGGCAGTGCGGGGTGGTGAGGCCAGATGATCCCTGGTGGTTGCCGGCGGTGCTGGGTGGTGAGGCCTGGAGATCCTAGTGGTTGCCGGCGGTGCTGCACACTATGTTCTGTACAGGTGCACAGTGTAGGGAGGCAATAAGGAGTAATTGCCCTCCAGTAACCTCCAGGCTGCCCACATGGCCGCAGGACCTGGGCTTTATATAGAAGTCTTATTACATGACAGATGAGATTCACTAGTATTTATCACTAGAGGTCGGCGCTCAGGTCCTACAACTGGAAGAAACCTGCTGACAAGTGTAGGGCGAGCGACGGCTGGTGCCAGGGCAACGCTGATCTCCTGGTGGTCTATAGGAAGGTTAAAGGGGTCAAATCCAACAAGCGGCCCCTAAGAGCAGAGAATGGGGCGACGCTAATACACAACACACAGACGAGGAGATGCGTGCAGCAATATCGCTGGCTGGACAAGATGGACGCAGCCCTAGGTAGTCGTGGAAAACATGGATGCAGCCTATGGTTATAGCCTGTATCCAGCAGGACTCTCCAGGGCCGCATCCATCTTCTCCAGACGCCAGTAATCTGACTCCAGCATACTCGTCTGTATTATAATATACCACAATACAGGGGGCAAATCATGTGACTCATAGTGACAAGATGGTGGCAGCATTCCCCTCATGAGGGTCAGGATGTAACACTAAGGACTTGTAGGGTCTAGAGCTGAGGAGGATCAGTCATAGATCAGCAGTAGATCCTGCATGTGGGGGTGTATGGATGCGGTACAGTCTTACAATAAGAATCTTCCTTGTGCCCATAGCAACCAATCACAGCACATAGCAACCAATCACAGCTCAGCTTTCACTTCTCATGTTGCTCTGGTAAAATGAAAGCTGTTGCTATGGGCAACAAGAAACCTTCCAGTTGTAAGACTGCGCCATAACTCTCCCCCACAGTCTGTAAGGAAGGTGCCGCACGTGGAACATGACAGACATCTATCCACCCTAATGACAGCTGAAAATAATGTTCACTAACGTTACCATTTGGCGCTAAAATGGCGGCCGTCATGAAAGACAAATTGTAGTTTTGCAGCAACTGGAGGGCGGCAGGTTTTTAACCTATGTCCTATGCTATTACTACTGCTATAACATTCATTATTAGTATATACGGTATTACTAGACTTACTCTATAAGGGTATGTTCACACTGAGTAAGTACGGCGGAATCTCAGGCCGTGCTCAGGGTCCTGAGAGGGCGTCCGCTCCTCCGCGGCCACCACTCTCCGCTCAAAGAAGTTACAGTGGGACCCTGAGCACAGCAGGATTCCGCCGTACTTACTTAATGTGAACATAGCCTAACAGTATAGCAGAGTATAGTAAAAATACAGCACAGTAGTATAGAATAGTATAGTAATAGTACAGCACAGTAGTATAGAATAGTATAGTAATAATACAGCCTAGTAGTATAGAATAGTATAGTAATAATACAGCCTAATAGTATAGAATAGTATAGTAATAATACAGCCTAGTAGTATAGAATAGTATAGTAATAATACAGCACAGTAGTATAGAATAGTATAGTAATAGTACAGCCTAGTAGTATAGAATAGTATAGTAATAGTACAGCACAGTAGTATAAAATAGTATAGTAATAGTACAGCACAGTAGTATAGAATAGTATAGTAATAGTACAGCACAGTAGTATAGAATAGTATAGTAATAATACAGCCTAGTAGTATAGAATAGTATAGTAATAGTACAGCACAGTAGTATAGAATAGTATAGTAATAATACAGCACAGTAGTATAGAATAGTATAGTAATAATACAGCCTAGTAGTATAGAATAGTATAGTAATAATACAGCCTAGTAGTATAGAATAATATAGTAATAATACAGCACAGTAGTATAGAATAGTATAGCAATAATACAGCCTAGTAGTATAGAATAGTATAGTAATAGTACAGCACAGTAGTATAGAATAGTATAGTAATAGTACAGCACAGTAGTATAGAATAGTATAGTAATAATACAGCCTAGTAGTATAGAATAGTATAGTAATAGTACAGCACAGTAGTATAGAATAGTATAGTAATAATACAGCCTAGTAGTATAGAATAGTATAGTAATAATACAGCCTAGTAGTATAGAATAGTATAGTAATAGTACAGCACAGTAGTATAGAATAGTATAGTAATAGTACAGCCTAATAGTATAGAATAGTATAGTAATAGTACAGCCTAATAGTATAGTAATAATACAGCCTAGTAGTATAGAATAGTATAGTAATAGTACAGCACAGTAGTATAGAATAGTATAGTAATAATACAGCCTAATAGTATAGAATAGTATAGTAATAGTACAGCCTAGTAGTATAGAATAGTATAGTAATAATACAGCCTAATAGTATAGAATAGTATAGTAATAGTACAGCCTAGTAGTATAGAATAGTATAGTAATAATACAGCCTAGTAGTATAGAATAGTATAGTAATAATACAGCCTAGTAGTATAGAATAGTATAGTAATAGTACAGCACAGTAGTATAGAATAGTATAGTAATAGTACAGCACAGTAGTATAGAATAGTATAGTAATAGTACAGCACAGTAGTATAGAATAGTATAGTAATAATACAGCCTAGTAGTATAGAATAGTATAGTAATAATACAGCACAGTAGTATAGAATAGTATAGTAATAATACAGCCTAGTAGTATAGAATAGTATAGTAATAGTACAGCACAGTAGTATACTATTACTATACTATTCTATACTACTGTGCTGTACTATCACTGTGGCTTTATATTATTACTCTGCTATACTATTATTACCATACTGTTATATACTACTCTGCTATGATGTACTATTATTGTGCTGCTTTATACTATTACTCTGCTGTATTATTCTATACCTCTGTGCCGTACTATTACTACACTGCTTTATACAATTACTGTTAAATACTATGTGGTGAGCCCCCGGATGATGATGTAGCGGTGGGACGGCCGATCACTTGCTAAATGGAAGTGTGACACCACTTCTGGAGGTGGATGGCCGAGATACAGCCGGACCTTTAGGGTTTTGTCACGTGACGCCAGTGCCAGGTGGGCACATAGGTGTGATGGCACGCCTGCTTTTAGAAGATAAGGCCGGCTGTACCTTCTCCCCTGGTCGGGGTCCTGTCGGGTTGCTGCAGGATCCCTTAGGATAGTGTAGTCACGGGTGGTCAGAGCGGTGTAATGACCCTTCCGAATAGTGGTAGGACCCCCCACCCACACATAGGGGAAGTGTCCCAAGGTTGGCGTGTATGCTGTGCAGGCGGTAGCCAGTATTCAGACTCGGTAATAACATTGACTTGGTTACTACTTGTTAATGTGCAGCAGGTAAAACAACGAATCTTCAGATACACTGATAGAGTTCCAATAAATACACAAACATAGAACCACCAGATCTGTGAGATAAATGCAGAGTAGGATGTAGTAGAGTTGGTAGAGTTGTACTGAGGTAGCGTAGTAGAGAGGAGGGTGCCGTGAGAGTCTCAACCCAAGTAGTAATGTGCTCTGCCAGGAGGTTGGAGTGTAGAGAAGAATACTTGTAGAAGAAGAAACAACCTGTGCCTGTGTATTGACCTTTCCTATAATGTTCCCACCGCCTTATGCCCACTAGCTTTGGCTGAACCGTACTGATGGGTGACACAGGCCCCAGACCTTGTTACCTGGGAAGAGCAGAGTGCTGAGGGTTTCTAAGTATGAGATGGTGTTCATAGACCTTTAGTAACTTTGCTCCACCCGGATCAGTTCCTAGTTCTCTGTCTTTTCTATGGACACTGTCCTGCACTGTAGTGACTCCTAGTCCTCGGCGTGGGTTGAGGTTATATGTAGGCTAGTCCTCTCCTGAAGGGTTTAGCAACGCATCATACAGCGGGTTTGGTGCTTCAAGAAAAAGGTTTGTGAAAGCTGACTGCTCTGTGTCCTACCCATGCGGGATACTGGCTAGAACTCACTTGTAGAGGGACCTGGCAGGGGGCCGGGGCCTAGGTAGAACCATTGAGAAGAGCTATCTGAGCTGCGTCCTTTCTCCTCCAAAGCTCAGCTAAGACTCCCCCTCAACCAAGGGACTAACTTCCTAACCAGCGAGTGTGCTGCACTGTGGTTGGGTGGACAGACTGCAATAGAAAAACAGAATAGAAAAGAGAGAATCAGGCAGAAGAAAGGATAAATCCTACTGGACAACAGAATCTGGTACATACACAAACAATAACCCTTTAGTTTACTTCAGCCATGCAGCTTCTCTAGACCTTAGTTACACACTATAGCGACATCTAGTGGTCATCTTTAGAAATACAACAGCTATAGTAAAATCGCAAACAAGTACAGACTTTGACGAGGGGTGTAAAAAATAGCAACACCCACAGTGGGACACCATAACTATACTTCACAATTATATACTACTGTGCTATACTATTACTATACTGCTTTACACTATTACTATATAATTCTATACTACTGTGCTGTACTATTACTATACTATTCTATACTACTAGGCTGTATTATTACTATACTATTCTATACTACTAGGCTGTATTATTACTATACTATTCTATACTACTGTGCTGTACTATTACTATACTATTCTATACTACTAGGCTGTATTATTACTATACTATTCTATACTACTGTGCTGTACTATTACTATACTATTCTATACTACTAGGCTGTATTATTACTATACTATTCTATACTACTAGGCTGTATTATTACTATACTATTCTATACTACTAGGCTGTATTATTACGATACTATTCTATACTACTGTGCTGTACTATTACTATACTATTCTATACTACTAGGCTGTATTATTACTATACTATTCTATACTACTGTGCTGTACTATTACTATACTATTCTATACTACTAGGCTGTATTATTACTATACTATTCTATACTACTAGGCTGTATTATTACTATACTATTCTATACTACTGTGCTGTATTATTACTATACTATTCTATACTACTGTGCTGTATTATTACTATACTATTCTATACTACTAGGCTGTATTATTACTATACTATTCCATACTACTAGGCTGTACTATTACTATACTATTCTATACTACTAGGCTGTATTATTACTATACTATTCTATACTACTGTGCTGTACTATTACTATACTATTCTATACTACTAGGCTGTATTATTACTATACTATTCTATACTACTAGGCTGTATTATTACTATACTATTCTATACTACTGTGCTGTATTATTACTATACTATTCTATACTACTGTGCTGTATTATTACTATACTATTCTATACTACTGTGCTGTACTATTACTATACTATTCTATACTACTAGGCTGTATTATTACTATACTATTCTATACTACTGTGCTGTACTATTACTATACTATTCTATACTACTAGGCTGTATTATTACTATACTATTCTATACTACTGTGCTGTACTATTACTATACTATTCTATACTACTGTGCTGTACTATTACTATACTATTCTATACTACTGTGCTGTATTATTACTATACTATTCTATACTACTGTGCTGTACTATTACTATACTATTCTATACTACTAGGCTGTATTATTACTATACTATTCTATACTACTAGGCTGTATTATTACTATACTATTCTATACTACTGTGCTGTATTATTACTATACTATTCTATACTACTGTGCTGTATTATTACTATACTATTCTATACTACTGTGCTGTATTATTACTATACTATTCTATACTACTGTGCTGTATTATTACTATACTATTCTATACTACTGTGCTGTACTATTACTATACTATTCTATACTACTAGGCTGTATTATTACTATACTATTCTATACTACTGTGCTGTACTATTACTATACTATTCTATACTACTAGGCTGTACTATTACTATACTATTCTATACTACTAGGCTGTATTATTACTATACTATTCTATACTACTGTGCTGTACTATTACTATACTATTCTATACTACTGTGCTGTACTATTACTATACTATTCTATACTACTGTGCTGTACTATTACTATACTATTCTATACTACTGTATAATACTATACTATTACTCTGCTGTACTATTCTATACTACTGTGCTGTCTGATTATTATTCTCCCGCACCCTGTAGACATTCCTGCAGAAACAGCCTGGCACCTACAGTAATCCGATACTACTCTCCTGCACTATATATATATATATATATATATATATATATATATATATATATATATATATGTAGCCCGATTCTATATCACTGTTCTGGACTGTTACTGTTCTATGTGTATTACTTACTAGGCTTCATTATAATATATAACCTCATAGTATTGTCCTGTTATATTATGACATCACTGTTGTATCACTGTCCTGCGCTGATTGACTATTATATGTCTATTCCAGCTGTGTTGTAGATGATTGTGCTCTCCTCCTCCTCCTCCTCCCCCCGTGCTCGTCTCTCCTACCACTAGACTGCACTATTACAGTACGGCTCCCACTATTACTGCACGCTGCTGGGTTACATTATATCAGGAGACATATAATACTACCGCTATTCTGTATTATCATGTCCTGTTACATCACCCATCTGTATCTCTGGTATGTTATATAATCCTCCAGTGCTATTATACCGCTATAACCTACTCCACTAACCTCTCTAAGAGTATATGTGCGGATACTTCTTGAGAACAATTGTGTAGAATCTATCACTGGTCGCCCTGGTATTGTACTTGTCTCATTGCTATACTATATGTACTGTATATAATGTGTTATATTCCATCCATACTATAATATTATACTCCAACACTGTACGCTATAACCTGCTATCTGCTTTATTATACTATACTGTGCCCCTGTACTCTGCTTACACTGCTTTATATCCCCTTATACTATTATATGGCCCTGTGATATGTGCTGCCTGTGCTACTATTACTACTGCAATGCTCTATATACTACTACTATATTGTATTATATCAGTATTATACTCTTACACCGTGCTGCCTTGTGTTATCACTATACCGTACTGTTACTGTAAAATGTTATATTGCTATATAGCTATTACTATGTGCTGCTCTCTGCATACTACAGTATATGACACCAATATTATACTACTACTATTATTATTATACTATTTTCTCTCTATTATTATATGGATATTACACCGCACCTCTGTGTGTTATTATTATACTGTTACTCTAGTATTCCTGTATACCATTGTACCATTACTCCAGTGTATTATGCTGTGGTAACATACCACACCTAGCATGGATATTACACTATTATTATGTTACTATTACACTGTGGTACTATGATTCCTGCACTTTGTAAGGATTGTACTGCTAAATATTCACTATACTGTATTATACTACAACCATGTGATATCACTGCTATACTGTTCCTTAATATAACACCTCTATGGATATAACACTGAGGCCTCATTCACACCTGTGTATACTGCTCTCTATTCTCTCTATACGGAGCACATGACGAGCAGATCCCCCCGTTCTCTCCATCCTTCCTCATGTTTTGGCTGATAAATCCCAATACAAATCACCGACCAAAGTACAAGTGTGAACGTGGCCTAATAGGGATTGAATGTCTACTGCTACACGGTGCTGCTTTATATTATTACTATACTACACTGTGCTGCTTTATACTATTACTATACTACACTGTTCTGCTTTATATTATTACTATACTACACTGCGCTGCTTTATATTATTACTATACTACACTGTGCTGCTTTATATTATTACTATACTACACTGTGCTGCTTTATATTACTATACTACACTGCGCTGCTTTATACTATTACTATACTACACTGCTGCTTTATATTATTACTATACTACACTGTGCTGCTTTATATTATTACTATACTACACTGTGCTGCTTTATACTATTACTATACTACACTGCTGCTTTATATTATTACTATACTACACTGCTGCTTTATATTATTACTATACTACACTGCTGCTTTATATTATTACTATACTACACTGTGCTGCTTTATATTATTACTATACTACACTGCTGCTTTATGTTATTACTATACTACACGGTGCTGCTTTATACTATTACTATACTACACTGTGCTGCTTTATATTATTACTATACTACACTGCTGCTTTATATTATTACTATACTACACTGCTGCTTTATACTATTACTATACTACACTGTGCTGCTTTATATTATTACTATACTACACTGCTGCTTTATATTATTACTATACTACACTGCTGCTTTATACTATTACTATACTACACTGTGCTGCTTTATATTATTACTATACTACACTGCGCTGCTTTATATTATTACTATACTACACTGCTGCTTTATATTATTACTATACTACACTGTGCTGCTTTATACTATTACTATACTACACTGTGCTGCTTTATACTATTACTATACTACACTGTGCTGCTTTATATTATTACTATACTACACTGTGCTGCTTTATACTATTACTATACTACACTGCTGCTTTATATTACTATACTACACTGTGCTGCTTTATATTATTACTATACTACACTGCTGCTTTATGTTATTACTATACTATACTGTGCTGCTTTATATTATTACTATACTACACTGCTGCTTTATATTATTACTATACTACACTGTGCTGCTTTATATTATTACTATACTACACGGTGCTGCTTTATATTATTACTATACTACACTGTGCTGCTTTATACTATTACTATATACTACACTGTGCTGCTTTATACTATTACTATATACTACACTGCTGATTTATATTATTACTATACTACACGGTGCTGCTTTATATTATTACTATACTGCACTGTGCTGCTTTATATTATTACTATACTGCACTGTGCTGCTTTAAATTATTACTATACTGCACTGTACTGCTTTATACTATTACTATATACTACACTGTGCTGCTTTATACTATTACTATATACTACACTGCTGATTTATATTATTACTATACTACACTGCTGCTTTATATTCTTACTATACTACACTGTGCTGCTTTATACTATTACTATACTACACTGCTGCTTTATATTATTACTATACTACACTGTGCTGCTTTATACTATTACTATACTACACTGCTGCTTTATATTATTACTATACTACACTGCTGCTATATATTATTACTATACTGCACTGCTGCTTTATATTATTACTATACTACACTGCTGCTTTATACTATTACTATACTACACTGTGCTGCTTTATATTATTACTATACTACACTGCGCTGCTTTATATTATTACTATACTACACTGTGCTGCTTTATATTATTACTATACTGCACTGTGCTGCTTTATATTATTACTATACTGCACTGTGCTGCTTTATATTATTACTATACTACACTGTGCTGCTTTATACTATTACTATATACTACACTGTGCTGCTTTATACTATTACTATATACTACACTGCTGATTTATATTATTACTATACTACACGGTGCTGCTTTATATTATTACTATACTGCACTGTGCTGCTTTATATTATTACTATACTGCACTGTGCTGCTTTATATTATTACTATACTGCACTGCGCTGCTTTATATTATTACTATACTACATTGTGCTGCTTTATATTATTACTATATACTACACTGTGCTGCTTTATATTATTACTATACTACACTGCTGCTTTATATTATTACTATACTACACTGTTCTGCTTTATACTATTACTATACTACACTGTGCTGCTTTATACTATTACTATACTACACTGCGCTGCTTTATATTATTACTATACTACACGGTGCTGCTTTATATTATTACTATATACTACACTGTGCTGCTTTATATTATTACTATACTACACTGTGCTGCTTTATATTATTACTATACTACACTGTGCTGCTTTATATTATTACTATACTACATTGTGCTGCTTTATATTATTACTATACTACACTGTGCTGCTTTATATTATTACTATACTACATTGTGCTGCTTTATATTATTACTATACTACACGGTGCTGCTTTATATTATTACTATACTACACTGTGCTGCTTTATACTATTACTATACTACACTGTGCTGCTTTATATTATTACTATACTACACTGTGCTGCTTTATATTATTACTATACTACACTGTGCTGCTTTATACTATTACTATACTACACTGTGCTGCTTTATACTATTACTATACTACACTGTGCTGCTTTATACTATTACTATACTACACTGTGCTGCTTTATACTATTACTATACTACACTGTGCTGCTTTATACTATTACTATACTACACTGTGCTGCTTTATATTATTACTATACTACACTGTGCTGCTTTATATTACTATACTACACTGTTCTGCTTTATACTATTACTATACTACACTGTGCTGCTTTATACTATTACTATACTACACTGCTGCTTTATATTATTACTATACTACACTGCTGCTTTATACTATTACTATACTGCACTGTGCTGCTTTATATTATTACTATACCACACTGTGCTGCTTTATACTATTACTATACTACACTGCTGCTTTATATTATTACTATACTACACTGCTGCTTTATATTATTACTATACTACACTGTGCTGCTTTATATTATTACTATACTACACTGCTGCTTTATGTTATTACTATACTACACTGTGCTGCTTTATATTATTACTATACTACACGGTGCTGCTTTATATTATTACTATACTACACTGTGCTGCTTTATATTATTACTATACTACACTGTGCTGCTTTATATTATTACTATACTACACTGTGCTGCTTTATATTATTACTATACTACACTGCTGCTTTATATTATTACTATACTACACTGCTGCTTTATGTTATTACTATATACTACACTGTGCTGCTTTATGTTATTACTATACTACACGGTGCTGCTTTATATTGTTACTATACTACACTGCTGCTATATATTATTACTATATACTACACTGTGCTGCTTTATGTTATTACTATACTACACGGTGCTGCTTTATATTGTTACTATACTACACTGCTGCTTTATGTTATTACTATACTACACTGCTGCTTTATATTATTACTATACTACACTGCTGCTTTATGTTATTACTATACTACACTGTGCTGCTTTATACTATTACTATACTACACTGCTGCTTTATATTATTACTATACTACACTGCTGCTTTATGTTATTACTATACTACACTGTGCTGCTTTATATTATTACTATACTACACTGTGCTGCTTTATATTATTACTATACTACACGGTGCTGCTTTATATTATTACTATACTACACGGTGCTGCTTTATATTAGTACTATACTACACGGTGCTGCTTTATACTATTACTATACTACACTGCGCTGCTTTATATTATTACTATACTACACTGTGCTGCTTTATACTATTACTATACTACACTGCGCTGCTTTATATTATTACTATACTACACTGTGCTGCTTTATATTATTACTATATACTACACGGTGCCGCTTTATATTATTACTATACTACACTGTGCTGCTTTATACTATTACTATACTACACTGTGCTGCTTTATACTATTACTATACTACACTGCGCTGCTTTATATTATTACTATACTACACTGTGCTGATTTATATTATTACTATACTACACTGTGCTGCTTTATACTATTACTATACTACACTGCTGCTTTATATTATTACTATACTACACTGTGCTGCTTTATATTATTACTATACTGCACTGTGCTGCTTTATATTATTACTATACTACACTGTGCTGCTTTATATTATTACTATACTGCACTGTGCTGCTTTATATTATTACTATACTACACTGTGCTGCTTTATACTATTACTATACTACACTGCGCTGCTTTATATTATTACTATACTACACTGTGCTGCTTTATACTATTACTATACTACACTGCTGCTTTATATTATTACTATACTACACTGTGCTGATTTATATTATTACTATACTACACTGTGCTGCTTTATATTATTACTATACTACACTGTGCTGATTTATATTATTACTATACTACACTGTGCTGCTTTATACTATTACTATACTACACTGCGCTGCTTTATACTATTACTATATACTACACTGTGCTGCTTTATACTATTACTATATACTACACTGTGCTGCTTTATACTATTACTATATACTACACTGTGCTGCTTTATACTATTACTATACTACACTGCGCTGCTTTATATTATTACTATACTACATTGTGCTGCTTTATATTATTACTATACTACACTGCTGCTTTATATTATTACTATACTACACTGTGCTGCTTTATACTATTACTATACTACACTGTTGCTTTATATTATTACTATACTACACTGTGCTGCTTTATATTATTACTATACTGCACTGTGCTGCTTTATATTATTACTATACTACACTGTGCTGCTTTATATTATTACTATACTACACTGTGCTGCTTTATATTACTATACTACACTGTTCTGCTTTATACTATTACTATACTACACTGTGCTGCTTTATACTATTACTATACTACACTGCTGCTTTATATTATTACTATACTACACTGTGCTGCTTTATATTATTACTATACTACACTGCTGCTTTATATTATTACTATACTACACTGTGCTGCTTTATATTATTACTATACTACACTGTGCTGCTTTATATTATTACTATACTACACTGTGCTGCTTTATACTATTACTATGCTACACTGTGCTGCTTTATACTATTACTATACTACACTGTGCTGCTTTATACTATTACTATACTACACTGTGCTGCTTTATATTATTACTATACTACACGGTGCTGCTTTATATTATTACTATACTACACTGTGCTGCTTTATATTATTACTATACTACACTGTGCTGCTTTATATTATTACTATATACTACACTGTGCTGCTTTATATTATTACTATACTACACTGTGCTGCTTTATATTATTACTATACTACACTGTGCTGCTTTATATTATTACTATACTACACTGTTCTGCTTTATACTATTACTATACTACACTGTGCTGCTTTATACTATTACTATACTACACTGCTGCTTTATATTATTACTATACTACACTGTGCTGCTTTATATTATTACTATACTACACTGTGCTGCTTTATATTATTACTATATACTACACTGTGCTGCTTTATATTATTACTATACTACACTGTGCTGCTTTATATTATTACTATACTACACGGTGCTGCTTTATATTATTACTATACTACACTGCTGCTTTATATTATTACTATACTACACTGCTGCTTTATATTATTACTATACTACACTGTGCTGCTTTATATTATTACTATACCACACTGTGCTGCTTTATATTATTACTATACTACACTGCTGCTTTATATTATTACTATATACTACACTGCTGCTTTATATTATTACTATACTACACTGTGCTGCTTTATATTATTACTACACTACACTGTGCTGCTTTATATTACTATACTACACTGTGCTGCTTTATATTATTACTATACTACACTGCTGCTTTATACTATTACTATGCTACACTGTGCTGCTTTATATTACTATACTACACTGTGCTGCTTTATACTATTACTATACTACACTGTGCTGCTTTATACTATTACTATACTACACTGTGCTGCTTTATACTATTACTATACTACATTGTGCTGCTTTATATTATTACTATACTACACGGTGCTGCTTTATATTATTACTATACTACACTGTGCTGCTTTATATTATTACTATACTACACTGCTGCTTTATATTATTACTATACTACACGGTGCTGCTTTATATTATTACTATATACTACACTGTGCTGCTTTATATTATTACTATACTACACTGCTGCTTTATACTATTACTATACTACACTGTGCTGCTTTATACTATTACTATACTACACTGTGCTGCTTTATGTTATTACTATACTACACTGCTGCTTTATATTATTACTATACTACACTGCTGCTTTATATTACTATACTACACTGTGCTGCTTTATATTATTACTATACTACACTGTGCTGCTTTATATTATTACTATACTACACTGCTGCTTTATATTATTACTATACTACACTGCTGCTTTATATTACTATACTACACTGTGCTGCTTTATATTATTACTATACTACACTGTGCTGCTTTATATTATTACTATACTACACTGTGCTGCTTTATATTATTACTATATACTACACTGCGCTGCTTTATATTATTACTATATACTACACTGTGCTGCTTTATATTATTACTATACTACACTGTGCTGCTTTATATTATTACTATATACTACACTGCGCTGCTTTATACTATTGCTATACTACACTGTGCTGCTTTATATTATTACTATACTACACTGTGCTGCTTTATACTATTGCTATACTACACTGTGCTGCTTTATACTATTGCTATACTACACTGTGCTGCTTTATATTATTACTATATACTACACTGTGCTGCTTTATATTATTACTATACTACACTGTGCTGCTTTATATTATTACTATATACTACACTGTGCTGCTTTATATTATTATTATACTACACTGCGCTGCTTTATACTATTACTATACTACACTGTGCTGCTTTATATTATTAATATACTACACTGTGCTGCTTTATATTATTACTATACTACACTGTGCTGCTTTATATTATTACTATATACTACACTGTGCTGCTTTATATTATTATTATACTACACTGCGCTGCTTTATACTATTACTATACTACACTGTGTGATACTATTTTTACCACTGTGATACTATGTCTCCCTCTACACTATGCTGCTGTATTTTTTTACTATACTATATGGATATTATACTATTGTTTTTCTACTTATAACTCTATGACAATATGCACCAGAATTGCACCTGACAGAAGTTTGAATTAAAAACCTGATTTAAAAAAATACACAAAAAAAACCCTGTTGTTTTTCACCTTTAAACAGGAAGAACAGGTGGAAATATTCACATTTATATGATGGTTTTTGTTTTAAAATATCAGCTACAAGTTACTCATGGATTCCAGATATTCTCATTGTTCTAAAATTACCTGTGCGCCAGGGAAAAGTGATGGGCGGCCTATGACTATGTGATAGTATTACTATAGCATTGTGCTAGTATACAGTCATGGCCAAAAGTTTGGAGAATGATACAAATATTATTTTTTACAAAGTCTAGGGCTTCAGTTTATAAAATAAGAACTTGCATATACTCCAGAATGTTATAAAGAGTGATCCGCTTAACAGCAATTACTTGCAAAATCAATATTTGCCTCGAAAATGAACTTTATCCACCAAAACACATTTCACTATGATTGCAGCCCGGCCTCACAAGGACCAGCTAACATTGTTTCGGTGATTGCTCCATTAACACAGGTGTGGGTGTTGATGAGCACAGGGCTGGAGATCAATCTGTCATGATTAAGTAAGAATGACACCACTGGACACTTTAAAAGGAGGCTGGTGCTTGGCATCATTGTTTCTCTTCTGTTACCATGGTTATCTCTAAAGAAACACGTGCAGTCATCATTGCACTGCATAAAAATGGCCTAACAGGGAAGAGTATTGCAGCTAGAAAGATTGCACCTCAGTCAACAATCTATAACATCATCAAGAACTTCAAGGAGAAGGTCCCATTATTGCCAAAAAGGCTCCAGGGCGCCCAAGAAAGACCAGCAAGCGCCAGGACCGTCTCTTAAAAGTTTTTCAGCTGCGGGATGGGGCTACCAGCAGTGCAGAGCTTGCTCAGGAATGGCAGCAGGCAGGTGTGAGGGCATTTGCACTGTGCACTGTGAGGCGGAGACTCTTGGAGCAAGGCCTGGTCTCAGGGAGGGCAGCAAAGAAGCCACTTCTCTCCAGAAAAAACATCAGGGACAGACTGATATTCTGCAAAAGGTCCAGGGAGCGGACTGCTGAGGACTGGGGGAAAGGTCCAGGGAGTGGACTGCTGAGGACTGGGGGAAAGGTCCAGGGAGCGGACTGCTGAGGACTGGGGGAAAGGTGCAGGGAGTGGACTGAGGACTGGGGGAAAGGTCCAGGGAGCGGACTGCTGAGGACTGGGGGAAAGTCATTGTCTCTGATGAATCTGGTATATATTGTATATAGTATTACTATAGCAATGTGCTGGTATATATTGTATATAGTATTACTATAACACTGTGCTGGTATATATTATATCCTGATAGTATTACTATAACACTGTGCTGGTATATATTATATATAGTATTACTATAGCACTGTGCTGGTATATATTGTATATAGTATTACTATAGCACTGTGCTGGTATATATTATATATAGTATTACTATAGCACTGTGCTGGTATATATTGTATATAGTATTACTATAGCACTGTGCTGGTATATATTATATATAGTATTACTATAACACTGTGCTGGTATATATTGTATATAGTATTACTATAGCACTGTGCTGGTATATATTATATATAGTATTACTATAGCACTGTGCTGGTATATATTGTATATAGTATTACTATAGCACTGTGCTGGTATATATTATATATAGTATTACTATAACACTGTGCTGGTATATATTGTATATAGTATTACTATAGCACTGTGCTGGTATATATTATATCCTGATAGTATTACTATAACACTGTGCTGGTATATATTGTATATAGTATTACTATAGCACTGTGCTGGTATATATTGTATATAGTATTACTATAACACTGTGCTGGTATATATTATATCCTGATAGTATTACTATAGCACTGTGCTGGTATATATTGTATATAGTATTACTATAACACTGTGCTGGTATATATTGTATATAGTATTACTATAACACTGTGCTGGTATATATTGTATATAGTATTACTATAACACTGTGCTGGTATATATTGTATATAGTATTACTATAGCACTGTGCTGGTATATATTGTATCCTGATAGTATTACTATAGCACTGTGCTGGTATATATTATATCCTGATAGTATTACTATAACACTGTGCTGGTATATATTGTATATAGTATTACTATAACACTGTGCTGGTATATATTGTATATAGTATTACTATAGCACTGTGCTGGTATATATTATATCCTGATAGTATTACTATAACACTGTGCTGGTATATAAGTGTATATAGTATTACTATAACACTGTGCTGGTATATATTGTATATAGTATTACTATAGCACTGTGCTGGTATATATTATATCCTGATAGTATTACTATAACACTGTGCTGGTATATAAGTGTATATAGTATTACTATAACACTGTGCTGGTATATATTATATATAGTATTACTATAGCACTGTGCTGGTATATATTGTATATAGTATTACTATAACACTGTGCTGGTATATATTGTATATAGTATTACTATAACACTGTGCTGGTATATATTGTATATAGTATTACTATAACACTGTGCTGGTATATATTGTTTCCATTACGTCCTCAGCAGCAGCACAAATGGGGGGGAAGATCCTATCTTCCTGCAATGGTAGGACAGATGGTAGTAATAAAAGAAGATTGATTAGGAGCCCTATAAGAAGGCCATACAGACTCCTCCTGTCTGTCCTCCTGTGGGACAGGTGGTAGGAGAGGGAAGCAGGCTCAGGCCTATGTTTGTGTCTGACTTTCCTTTCCAATGATTCTTCCTTTCCACATGGTCGTGTGGAGAGGGGGAGTTTATAAAAATGTTGTTTTTCCTGCTCTGCTGTATCAGAGAGGAGATTATTTACTTTTTTAGTAGAGCTATCACTCAGCTTCTCTGCTGTATGGAGCCGCTGTGTGAGGGAAGCCAGGAAGCTGCTGCAGTAAGTATCATGGTGCTGCCGAATCTGTGTCCTCACCTGGGCGGCTGCTGCAGTAAGTATCATGGCGCTGCCAGATCTGTGTCCTCACCTGGGCGGCTGCTGCAGTAAGTATCATGGTGCTGCCAGACCTGTGTCCTCACCTGGGCGGCTGCTAATGTTTCTTGATACTTCAGCAAGGTAAGATATGCTGCTTTTTCTTTTGAGCTGGAAGCCTGGCCTGTGTGTCAGGAGGATTATTGGATATATATATGTAGGTTGTATGAGGCTTTTACGCCTCAAATGTTTCGTTTCAATTTCTTTCACTTTTTTAACATTGGTTGTGCAAGTCCTGTTAGACTGCTTCACTATATGAGTGACCTATGTAACTATAGTGTGTATATGAACACAGCTTTAGAGCTGCTAGTTGTGTATTAGTACACCTGCTGTCTCATTTTCTCCAGTACTGCTACAATGAACCTATGAACCTGTGTGTGTGTGAACACAGCCCTAGAGCTGCTAATTGTGCACACCTGTTGCCTCATTACTTTCTATAGTACTGCCATCAGATGATGCAGTGAAGCTATAAAACTGTGTGTGTGTGCACCAACCCTAGAGCTGCTAGTTGTGCAGTGTGCACACCTGCTGCCTGATTACTTTTCCAGTATTTCTATCAGATGATACAATGAAGCTATAAAACTGTGTATGAACACAGCCTTAGAGTTAGGGCCCTATTCCACCGGACGATTATCGTTCAGATTATCGTTAAATCGTTCGAATCTAAACGATAATCGTTCGGTTGAAATGCAGTTAACGATTAACGACCGAGAAATCGTTGATCGCTTTATAAGACCTGGACCTATTTTTATCGTTGCTCGTTCACAAAACGTTCGCAAATCGTTCGCATTGAATAAGACATCGTTCGGTCGTTCGCAATAGATACGAACGCAATAGCGAATAAATACGGAAGAAGAAACGATCGCAATTACGATCATAAGTAACGATGATCGTTCCATGGAAATGAGTGAACGTTTTCAGGTCTTTCGCAATAGCGGTCGTTTGAGATCGTTAATCGTTAACGATTATGCTAACGATAATCGTCCGGTGGAATAAGGCCCTTATTGTGTAGTGGTAGATACACCTCCTGTCTAATAACGTTCACTAATACTGCTAACAGATGACGCAGTCACCCTATGGAGCGTCTGTGTGCTACTCCAGTGCTGCCATTTAAGAATGCAGTGAAGCTACTGTGTGTGAACACAGCCTTAGAGTTGCTAGTTGTGTACTGGATACATCTATCTGATTACTTTCCCTAATACTGCTATCAGATTATATAGTGACCATATGGAGCTATGTGTGTGAGCACATGCTTAGAGCTGCTGGATGTGTACTGGATACACCTGCTATCTGATTACTTTCCCTAATACCGCCATCAGATGATGCAGTGATTCTATGGAGCCTTTTTGCGCTGCTCCAGTGCTGCTATTTAAGAATGCAGTAAAGCTACTGTGTGTGAACATGGCCTTAGGATTGTAGATGTGTACTATCTGATTAGTACTGTTATCAGATAATGCAGTGACCTATGAAGCTACATCCTTAGAGATGCTGGATGTGTACTGTGTATACCTGCAGTCTAATTACTCTGTAAGGGTATATTCACACAGGCGGGCTCGCAGCGAGATTCTCGCTGCGAGCCCGGCAGGTCCTGTCAGTTCCCATAAACTACATACTTGCTGCGGTCTAAACGACCGCAGCGAGTATGTAATTATACCGCGCTTAACCCCTTCTGCTCCCGCCCGGCTCCCCCGCTGTAAGCATACATTACCTGTCCTTGCTGCACGGGTCCGGCGTCCTGCTCTCCCGTCTGGCCAATCAGTGGCTGCGGCTGGGCAACACACTAATTGGCCGGACGGGAGAGCAGGACGCCGGACCCGTGCAGCCAGGACAGGTAATGTATGCTTACAGCGGGGGAGCCGGGCGGGAGCAGAAGGGGTTAAGCGCGGTATAATTACATACTCGCTGCGGTCGTTTAGACCGCAGCAAGTATGTAGTTTATGGGAACTGACAGGACCTGCCGGGCTCACAGCGAGAATCTCTCTGCGAGCCCGCCCGTGTGAATATACCCTAATACTGTGTACACCTGCTGTCTAGTTACACTCTGTAATACTGTTATCAGATGATGCAGTGACCCTATGGAGCTTCTGTGTACTGAAGGATGCAGTAAAGCTATGAAGCTGCTATGTGTGAACACCGCCTTAGGATTGCTGGTTGCATATTCAGTGCACCTGTGTGTCTAATTCCAGGCACTCTGCACTAGTCTGTTAGTCGGCCGGTCAGTCTGGCACAATTTCCATCCTTGGATGTAGCAGGATTCTGGTGACAGAACTTCTGGAGGGGAAAAGGCTTTCTTGGCTACAGATCCTGCAAGATTCCACTTTTAGGTGGCAGGGAATTCATTTGTGGATTGCAACTTTTTCTCAGAGACAATGACTGCTTAAGATTTTACATCTGAATGATAATCTACAGGCTGAACTGGATGGAGTCAGAGGTCATGGCTCCTTCAGACGCACAAATACCTTGTTAAAAAAAAATTGTCTATATTACTATAGCTGAGCAGTATACTTGGCTGCCCGATCCCCACGGTTTGGAGACTGGTCCTTTGTTGTAAGGGGGCAGATGGTCACTCCAATATAAAGATAGTTGGATCTGTATTGGACGTTCTCATGAAAGTCCTTTTTTCTTATGATCAGGTCCATTATCTGCCCCAGTCTAATAAGAGAAGGAACTTCTACTTTTGTTCCCCATTCCGTAGGAATTCTAGTATGGAAGGTAAAGGAAAGAATCCTGCACAAGAAGGACCAGACGTCTCGGAGGCCTTGGGGATGGGGACAAGAACTTGTGACTACGTCTTTTCTGATAATTTATTTCCATAATGAGAGAGGTCTGTACCAGTGTTATAGGATAGGAAAGGCTGCCATATTGAATTTTGATCTGTGGGTATACCTCCTAGAGGGATGTTATCTGACCGTGTATACCTGCATGTACCTGTATACAGCCTCCTCTGAGAAGGCGGTTGTATGGAGGATTTATGCTCTGTAGTTCCCTCCTAGAAGAAGGACGTTATCTGGCCATGTATACCCCCATGTACCTGTATGGAGGATATATGATCACCTGGCCATGTATACCTGCATGTACCTGTCTACAGACAAAAGCTGCATATTCCTTTACATCAAGACCCTTTGTACAAGGTATTGGCATTCTTTTAAATTTACAGCCCTTCTGTCTGGAATCATCTTGGCTCCATCTACAGTCACCAAGCTGATGTCTATTGTACTTTGACTGTTTGAGAAAATTGAAGCTCATCATTGTTTCTGGCATGGGACCATTCCTAGGGAGGAGAATAGATCCCCAGTCTGTGACTCTCTCTTCCTCCAGAGAGATTACAGAAGTTGACACAAGTCGGGGTTCTCAGCACTCCCCAGTTGCTGGCACTTCATCTGATACCCTTGGGTCTTATGTCTACACTGGAAATAACACCCAGAGACAAGGATAGCTTCCCCTGCCCGATGGCAGCAGTCTCCCAATGATGTGGGTAGAGAAAAGCATTGATGTATGAAGCACACAGTGGGCGCCAGTATACAGGAGTAACGGGCAAAGGTAATCCCCATCAGAGATGTTATTGGCATCCAACATATGAAGGGAATACTAGTCCACTCCAGCACATCAATCTATGGGAAGCTATCAGTATAAGATCAAAACCGCATCTAAGATGGAGCATATCCATCTTTATAGGGGCACTAACAGCATTACTACTGGGGGCAGAGGCATTTATAGGGGCACTAGCAGCATTACTACTGGGGGCAGAGACATTTATAGGGGCACTAGCAGCATTACTACTGGAGGCAGAGACATTTATAGGGGCACTAGCAGCATTACTACTATAGGCAGAGACATTTATAGGGGCACTAGCAGCATTACTACTGGGGGCAGAGGCATTTATAGGGGCACTAGCAGCATTACTACTGGGGGCAGAGACATTTATAGGGGCACTAGCAGCATTACTACTGGAGGCAGAGACATTTATAGGGGCACTAGCAGCATTACTACTGGAGGCAGAGACATTTATAGGGGCACTAGCAGCATTACTACTATAGGAAGAGACATTTATAGGGGCACTAGCAGCATTACTACTGGGGGCAGAGACATTTATAGGGGCACTAGCAGCATTACTACTATAGGAAGAGACATTTATAGGGGCACTAGCAGCATTACTACTGGAGGCAGAGACATTTATAGGGGCACTAGCAGCATTACTACTATAGGAAGAGACATTTATAGGGGCACTAGCAGCATTACTACTGGGGGCAGAGACATTTATAGGGGCACTAGCAGCATTACTACTGGGGGCAGAGACATTTATAGGGGCACTAGCAGCATTACTACTATAGGCAGAGACATTTATAGGGGCACTAGCAGCATTACTACTGGGGGCAGAGACATTTATAGGGGCACTAACAGCATTACTACTGGGGGCAGAGACATTTATAGGGGCACTAGCAGCATTACTACTGGGGGCAGAGACATTTATAGGGGCACTAGCAGCATTACTACTATAGGCAGAGACATTTATAGGGGCACTAGCAGCATTACTACTGGGGGCAGAGGCATTTATAGGGGCACTAGCAGCATTACTACTGGGGGCAGAGACATTTATAGGGGCACTAGCAGCATTACTACTATAGGCAGAGACATTTATAGGGGCACTAGCAGCATTACTACTATAGGAAGAGACATTTATAGGGGCACTAGCAGCATTACTACTATAGGCAGAGACATTTATAGGGGCACTAGCAGCATTACTACTGGAGGCAGAGACATTTATAGGGGCACTAGCAGCATTACTACTGGAGGCAGAGACATTTATAGGGGCACTAGCAGCATTACTACTGGAGGCAGAGACATTTATAGGGGCACTAGCAGCATTACTACTGGGGGCAGAGACATTTATAGGGGCACTAGCAGCATTACTACTGGGGGCAGAGACATTTATAGGGGCACTAGCAGCATTACTACTATAGGCAGGGGCATTTATAGGGGCACTAGCAGCATTACTACTGGAGGCAGGGGCATTTATAGGGGCACTAGCAGCATTACTACTGGAGGCAGAGACATTTATAGGGACACTAGCAGCATTACTACTGGGGGCAGAGACATTTATAGGGGCACTAGCAGCATTACTACTATAGGCAGAGACATTTATAGGGGCACTAGCAGCATTACTACTGGAGGCAGGGGCATTTATAGGGGCACTAGCAGCATTACTACTGGAGGCAGAGACATTTATAGGGCACTAGCAGCATTACTACTGGAGGCAGAGACATTTATAGGGGCACTAACAGCATTACTACTGGGGGCAGAGACATTTATAGGGGCACTAACAGCATTACTACTGGAGGCAGGGGCATTTATAGGGGCACTAGCAGCATTACTACTGGAGGCAGAGACATTTATAGGGGCACTAACAGCATTACTACTGGAGGCAGGGGCATTTATAGGGGCACTAGCAGCATTACTACTGGCAGCAGGGGCATTTATAGGGGCACTAACAGCATTACTACTAGGGGCAGAGACATTTATAGGGACACTAGCAGCATTACTACTATAGGCAGAGGCATTTATAGGGGCACTAGCAGCATTACTACTGGGGGCAGAGACATTTATAGGGGCACTAGCAGCATTACTACTATAGGCAGGGGCATTTATAGGGGCACTAGCAGCATTACTACTGGAAGCAGGGGCATTTATAGGGGCACTAGCAGCATTACTACTGGAAGCAGGGGCATTTATAGGGGCACTAGCAGCATTACTACTGGGGGCAGAGACATTTATAGGGACACTAGCAGCATTACTACTGGGGGCAGAGACATTTATAGGGGCACTAGCAGCATTACTACAGGAGGCAGAGACATTTATAGGGGCACTAGCAGCATTACTACTATAGGCAGAGGCATTTATAGGGGCACTAGCAGCATTACTACTGGGGGCAGAGACATTTATAGGGGCACTAGCAGCATTACTACTAGGGGCAGAGACATTTATAGGGACACTAGCAGCATTACTACTGGAGGCAGAGACATTTATAGGGGCACTAGCAGCATTACTACTGGAGGCAGGGGCATTTATAGGGGCACTAGCAGCATTACTACTGGAGGCAGGGGCATTTATAGGGGCACTAGCAGCATTACTACTGGAGGCAGAGACATTTATAGGGGCACTAGCAGCATTACTACTATAGGAAGAGGCATTTATAGGGGCACTAGCAGCATTACTACTAGGGGCAGAGACATTTATAGGGACACTAGCAGCATTACTACTGGAGGCAGAGACATTTATAGGGGCACTAGCAGCATTACTACTGGAGGCAGGGGCATTTATAGGGGCACTAGCAGCATTACTACTGGAGGCAGGGGCATTTATAGGGGCACTAGCAGCATTACTACTGGAGGCAGAGACATTTATAGGGGCACTAGCAGCATTACTACTATAGGAAGAGGCATTTATAGGGGCACTAGCAGCATTACTACTGGAGGCAGAGACATTTATAGGGGCACTAGCAGCATTACTACTATAGGCTGAGACATTTATAGGGGCACTAGCAGCATTACTACTGGGGGCAGAGACATTTATAGGGGCACTAGCAGCATTACTACTGGGGGCAGAGACATTTATAGGGGCACTAGCAGCATTACTACTGGGGGCAGAGACATTTATAGGGGCACTAGCAGCATTACTACTGGGGGCAGAGACATTTATAGGGGCACTAGCAGCATTACTACTAGGGGCAGAGACATTTATAGGGGCACTAGCAGCATTACTACTGGGGGCAGAGACATTTATAGGGACACTAGCAGCATTACTACTGGAGGCAGGGGCATTTATAGGGGCACTAGCAGCATTACTACTGGGGGCAGAGACATTTATAGGGGCACTAGCAGCATTACTACTGGAAGCAGAGACATTTATAGGGGCACTAGCAGCATTACTACTGGAAGCAGGGGCATTTATAGGGGCACTAGCAGCATTACTACTGGAGGCAGGGGCATTTATAGGGGCACTAGCAGCATTACTACTAGGGGCAGAGACATTTATAGGGACACTAGCAGCATTACTACTATAGGCAGAGGCATTTATAGGGGCACTAGCAGCATTACTACTGGAGGCAGGGGCATTTATAGGGGCACTAGCAGCATTACTACTATAGGCAGAGACATTTATAGGGGCACTAGCAGCATTACTACTGGGGGCAGAGACATTTATAGGGGCACTAGCAGCATTACTACTGGGGGCAGAGACATTTATAGGGGCACTAGCAGCATTACTACTGGGGGCAGAGACATTTATAGGGACACTAGCAGCATTACTACTGGAGGCAGGGGCATTTATAGGGGCACTAGCAGCATTACTACTATAGGCAGAGACATATATAGGGACACTAGCAGCATTACTACTGGGGGCAGAGGCATTTATAGGGGCACTAGCAGCATTACTACTGGGGGCAGAGACATTTATAGGGGCACTAGCAGCATTACTACTGGGGGCAGAGACATTTATAGGGGCACTAGCAGCATTACTACTGGAAGCAGGGGCATTTATAGGGGCACTAGCAGCATTACTACTGGAGGCAGGGGCATTTATAGGGGCACTAGCAGCATTACTACTGGGGGCAGAGACATTTATAGGGGCACTAGCAGCATTACTACTGGAAGCAGGGGCATTTATAGGGGCACTAGCAGCATTACTACTGGAGGCAGGGGCATTTTGTCTGCTGGCAATCTATGCTGCGATGTAACCCTGTCGGAGGAACATTCTCTGGACCAGAAGCTTTCTGGTAAATCGCATGGAGGATAGACCTATTCCTATTAAAGGTTCAAATTGGAAAACCTTTTTTCCTCACTCCTATAAAGCCCAGAGTCTTGCAGAATCTCAGACAAGGTTGGGCCTTGGTCGGCCTCATTTGCCCCTATTGACCCCAGAGGGCATGGTTCACAATGGTGAGCCCCCTGCCTAAGAATCTTCTGGGAACTCTCCCGGTCTCCCCAGCTACTGACTCACAGTAGCAGAGATTACTCCCAGCGTCCCTGCCAGGTGTGGGCAGAGTCTAAAAATCTTGCAAGTAGCAAGTCTATGGATTCATGATGGCCTCTTATTATCTAAAAGCATGGCGCTAATTCCATAGGAATAATCTGGAGGCTTCTGTATACCCTCAGTTAATAACTTAGAGGGTAGGCTTGTCCGAAGTTTGACTGCCATCAACAAGGTGGGAATTGATATGCTGTCAAAGTGGTGACCGCTCTTCTGCAGTCCAGAGCCACAACTGCCTACAGAACCTACCTGAGGGTAAAGAAGAAGTTTGAAGCCTGGTGGGTGAGTCTCTTCCACATTTCCATTGTTACAATCCATTACTCCTGCCAACACGGGAGAGAAGGAGCTTCATCCCTTAGATGTGGGAAGGGCTTGGAGCATGTATATTGAACGGGCAAACTCCTTCAGGAAATCTAACCTCTTGTTTTTATCCTTTGCAGGGAAAAACAAAGGATGCAAGTCATCCAAAGCTTCTCTGTCCAGATGGATAAGGGAAGTCATCTCCATATGTTACCAAGAAGCTGGATTACAGGTACCTGATGCAATCACCTTCAATGAGGGCAATATCATCCACATGGGCTGAAAAAAAATCTGTACCCTTGGAACAAATATGCAGGACTGCCTCATGGTCATCCGTCATTACCTTTGTCAAGCACTATAGACTAGATATTCACGAGTCAACCAGTTTTTGGCTCAGCCATTCTGTCTTCTGTAATGTAATGGCCCTCCCTAGTCTGTTTTCATAGCTTGCTATATCCCCATTTGTGCTGCTGCTGAGGACGTAAGGGAAAGGATAATTTTTTACTCACCGTAAATTTTCTTTCCTGTAGTCCGAAGCAGCAGCACAGACTTCCCGCCCTGATTTAAACAAACTATTATTTATGCAGCATAACTTGATTGTTTCAATGCCTTATTAACTAAGATTTTATTATGAGTTTTTAATTTTTTTGTCGTTAGAATTGACACAAGGAGGAGGGGTCTGTATGGCCTTCTTATAGGGCTCCTAATCAATCTTCTTTTATTAGTACCATCTGTCCTACCATTGCAGGAAGATAGGATCTTCCCCCCCATTTGTGCTGCTGCTTCGGACTACAGGAAAGAAAATTTACGGTGAGTAAAAAATTATCCTATATAGTATTACTATAGCACGGTGCTGGTATATATTGTATATAGTATTACTATAGCACTGTGCTGGTATATATTATATCCTGATAGTATTACTATAACACTGTGCTGGTATATATTGTATATAGTATTACTATAGCACTGTGCTGGTATATATTGTATCCTGATAGTATTACTATAACACTGTGCTGGTATATATTGTATATAGTATTACTATAGCACTGTGCTGGTATATATTGTATATAGTATTACTATAGCACTGTGCTGGTATATATTGTATCCTGATAGTATTACTATAACACTGTGCTGGTATATATTGTATATAGTATTACTATAGCACTGTGCTGGTATATATTGTATCCTGATAGTATTACTATAACACTGTGCTGGTATATATTGTATATAGTATTACTATAACACTGTGCTGGTATATATTGTATATAGTATTACTATAGCACTGTGCTGGTATATATTGTATATAGTATTACTATAGCACTGTGCTGGTATATATTGTATCCTGATAGTATTACTATAGCACTGTGCTGGTATATATTGTATATAGTATTACTATAGCACTGTGCTGGTATATATTGTATATAGTATTACTATAGCACTGTGCTGGTATATATTGTATCCTGATAGTATTACTATAACACTGTGCTGGTATATATTATATCCTGATAGTATTACTATACATTTCTCTATATCTCTGTATTTTATGCTATGACTGTGTGATACTACTACATTGCAGCTATTTGTTATTATTCCACTATACCCTATGGCTATTAATACTATGTTATATTATTGCAGTACATTACACTTATTATATCATCCTCTTCTCCTTTATTTTATGGATACCTTCCCCTCTTGCCCTCCTCCTCTCCTCCTCTATCTTATGGATACCTACCCGTCTTCCACTAGTCTTCTTCTCCTCTACCTTATCGACACCGTCCCGTCTTGCCCTCGTCCTCTTCTCCTCTATCTTATGGACACCTTCCCGTCTCGCCCTCCTTCTCTTCTCCTCTATCTTATGGATACCTTCCCGTCTTGGCCTAGTCCTCTTTTCCTCTATCTTATGGATACCTTCCAGTCTTGCCCTCCTTCTCCTCTATCTTATGGATACCTTCCCGTCTTACCCTCGTCCTCTTCTCTTCTATCTTATGGATACCTTCCCGTCTTGCCCTCCTCCTCTTCTACAGTGATTTTTCATGAGACGGTGCCTCGTCTGTTGGATTGTTCATCTGATCGGCGTGAGATCTTGACCTCTTGCACCTCGAACCTTTCTTAACCCTTTAATTATTTTTGGTCTTCGGGCCACTTTTTTATTCGGAAAAAACTTTTGTAACTTTTCCAGCATCATGTGACATATTCTGCTGGTCGGTACGGGTACAGCGATAATTAATTTCTACAGTTCTTTATTATTTATTGCTTTTACACAAAAAAAACCCCTTGTGGCAATAGTGCAGGAGCCCGGACTCTTTACTCTTCAGTGATTTCCTGTGTTGAGCCGATGGGCTTTCTATTGTTAGATAACTTACCTGGCCCTGTCTTTTATAGGTTTAGATCACTTAGTCATCTCGAAGTCCGAGTTTGAGGGTGTCTGGGTTCTTATAGTCTGAGTTTGAGGATTTCAGGGTTCTCAGAGTATAGGTTTGTGGGTGGTCTGAGTACTCATAGTCTGGGTTTGAGGATGTGTTGGTTCTCATAGTCCGGGTTGTTAGGGAAAGTAGTTCCCGATGACCGCCATACATGTACGGCACATTGCAGACAGTAGTTCCCGATGACCCCCATACATGTACGGCAGATTGCAGAGAGTAGTTCTCAATGACCCCCATACATGTACGGCAGATTGCAGAGAGTAGTTCTCAATGACCCCCATACATGAACGGCAGATTGCAGAGAGTCGTTCCCAATGACCACCATACATGTACAGCAGATTGCAGAGAGTAGTTCCCGATGACCACCATACATGTACGACAGATTGCAGAGAGTCGTTCCCGATGACCACCATACATGAACGGCAGATTGCAGAGAGTAGTTCCCGATGACCACCATACATGTACGACAGATTGCAGACAGTAGCTCCTGATGACCACCATACATGTAGGGCAGATTAGAGAGTAGTTCCCGATGGCCACATACATGTAGGGCAGATTAGAAAGTAGTTCCCGATGGCCACATACATGTAGGGCAGATTAAAGAGTAGTTCCCGATTGCCACCATACATGTAGGGCAGATTGCAGAGAGTAGTTTCCGATGACCACCATACATGTACGGCAGATTGCAGAGAGTAGTTTCGATGACCACCATACATGTAGGGCAGATTAGAGAGTAGTTCCCGATGGCCACATACATGTAGGGCAGATTAGAGAGTAGTTCCCGATGGCCACATACATGTAGGGCAGATTAAAGAGTAGTTCCCGATTGCCACCATACATGTAGGGCAGATTGCAGAGAGTAGTTTCCGATGACCACCATACATGTACGGCAGATTGCAGAGAGTAGTTTCGATGACCACCATACATGTACGGCAGATTACAGACAGTAGTTCCCGATGACCCCCATACATGTACGGCAGCCGTCAGGAAGGGGTTAAAGACAATGAAGAGACATGAAGTAAGTTTGTGCCCCCGGTGACACCTCTGAGGCCTAAAGAACAAAGAACAGGAAGATTAGAGGGATTTATTGTCTATAACCTGAGACATCTCAATATTTACCTGGTCAATAATGGACCTCGGCGTCTGGACCCTCAACCCTCTTATCACACTGGAACAACAGGAGCAAAACTCACTGTGTGCAGCAAGGGAGAAGAGCCCGAGGAGTGGTGTGGGGGCCCCTGGGAGAAGAGCCCGAGGAGTGGTGTGGGGGCCCCTGGACCCCTGGGAGAAGAGCCCGAGGAGTGGTGTGGGGGGCCCCTGGGAGAAGAGCCCGAGGAGTGGTGTGGGGGGCCCTGGGAGAAGAGCCCGAGGAGTGGTGTGGGGGGCCCCTGGGAGAAGAGCCCGAGGAGTGGTGTGGGGGCCCCTGGGAGAAGAGCCCGAGGAGTGGTGTGGGGGGCCCCTGGGAGAAGAGCCCGAGGAGTGGTGTGGGGGGCCCCTGGGAGAAGAGCCCGAGGAGTGATGTGGGGGCCCCTGGGAGAAGAGCCCGAGGAGTGGTGGGGGGCCCCTGGACCCCCTGGAGAAGAGCACAAGGAGTGGGGTGGGGGCCCCTGGACCCCCGGGAGAAGAGCACAAGGAGTGGTGTGGGGGCCCCTGAACGAAGAGCACGAGGAGTGGTGTGGGGGGCCTTGGACCCCTGGGAGAAGAGCATGAGGAGTGGTGTGGGGACCCCTGGGAGAAGAGCATGAGGAGTGGTGTGGGGAACCCAGGGAGAAGAGCACGAGGAGTGGTGTGAGGGGCCCCTGGACCCCCGGGAGAAGAGCATGAGGAGTGGTGTGGGGGCCCCTGGGCGAAGAGCAGGAGGAGTGGTGTGGGGGCCCCTGGACCCCTGGGAGAAGAGCATGAGGAGTGGGGTGGGGGCCCCTGGACCCCCGGGAGAAGAGCACGAGGAGTGGGGTGGGGGCCCCTGGACCCCCGGGAGAAGAGCACGAGGAGTGGTCTGTGGGCCCCTGGGAGAAGAGCACGAGGAGTGGTGTGGGGGCCCCTGGACCCCCGGGAGAACTGCATGAGGAGTGGTGTGGGGCCCCTGGACCCCTGGAAAAAGAGCATGAGGAGTGGTGTGGGGACCCCTGGGAGAAGAGCACGAGGAGTGGTGTGGGGGCCCCTGGACACCTGGGAGAAGAGCATGAGGAGTGGTGTGGGGGCCCCTGGACCCCTGGGAGAAGAGCATGAGGAGTGGTGTGGGGGCCCCTGGACCCCCGGGAGAAGAGCATGAGGAGTGGTGTGGGGGCCCCTGGACCCCTGGGAGAAGAGCCCGAGGAGTGGTGTGGGGGCCCCCGGGAGAAGAGTCCGAGGAGTGGTGTGGGGGCCCCTGGGAGAAGAGCCCGAGGAGTGGTGTGGGGCCTCTGGACCCCCGGGGTGACACTGAGAAAACCCAATAGTATCCAGGAGAGAGAGTGTCTGTCTGGTAACTCGGCATCGGCACCGCACACACGAGGATTTCCTCCTGTATCCCTATGGCAGTCACATTTCCTGATACAAAGCTCCAAATCCTCTGCATAGTCACAGAGTAAGACTCCTGATGATGCTGGGTGAGAGCGGATGATGACCCCCATGTAGAGCCACCTTCTGAGGATCAGTCTCTACTGTAAGTCTCTCATTCTGTTCATGAATAAGGAGGCTCTGACCGCAGAGTGTTACAGTTGATGGAGAATGATGAGGATGGATAAGATTGGATGATGAAGGTGATAAAGACAATGATGATGAGGAGGAGGATGATCCAGCGCTCTACCTGATAGCCTCAGTACCTGCCTGCAGCCACTAGAGGGCCCCTGCTCTTCTTTTCTCCTTCCAGCTGTTCCCTCGGGGAGATTGACAGCCCCTGCTACACTGATATGTAAATGTAAAGTGCTATGGGGGGCTGTGATTGGCCAGCCTTGGGTTTCCAACACCTAAGAGGGTGGGGCCAGGCACGTTGCCTTGTTAAAGGGCAGAGTTCTCCTAAGAGCTTTCAGAAGAAGCGCAGGCTGCGACCCTGCAAACAGCAACCAGGGGCTGGGGAGGCTGAGCAGGCGGCAGATGCTGTCAGTATACACAGTCCTGAGAGAGCAGAGCATGCAAGACAGCAGAGCGTGCAGCTGAGCTGACAGACACACCGCGCACCCCCTGCTCTGCAAACTTCAGGAGAAGCAACTTCTAAACAAGAGAGAGAGAACCTGCAGCCCCCTGGACTGGACCCCCCTGGCAGCAGAGCATGCAGCAGAGCTGACACTGCTCTGCAAACTTCCTGAGAGTCAGCTGTAACCACTGCAGAGTCTGCAGCACCCCGCATCTCATCGCCTGGATCCTGCAGCACCCCGTATCTCATCGCCTGGATCCTGCAGCACCCCGTATCTCATCGCCTGGATCCTGCAGCACCCCGCATCTCATCGCCTGGATCCTGCAGCACCCCGTATCTCATCGCCTGGATCCTGCAGCACCCCGTATCTCATCGCCTGGATCCTGCAGCACCCCGTATCTCATTGCCTGCACCCCCCTATCAGCACCGAGGGGCTGGGGGCTGTGACTGTAGCTGCTGACAGATCCCACAAGAAGGCTCATCCTCCTGCAGGCTGTTGGGTACAGACGCACCATCTAGGGGGCGTGGAGCTCCTAAATTGTAAGCAGTGACAGTGACAACTCTTATATGGACTGAGATGGCCTCTGATCTGGCTATGAGCGCAGAGTTGCCCAACAGCCCTCTCGCCATTGAGTACGTCAACGATTTCGATCTGATGAAATTTGAGGTCAAGAAGGAACCCCCAGAAGCCGAGAGGTTCTGCCATCGCCTGCCACCGGGATCATTGTCTTCCACTCCCATCAGCACCCCTTGTTCTTCGGTGCCCTCTTCGCCTAGCTTCTGCGCCCCAAGCCCTGGGGCGCAACCCAACGTGAACCCCAACAACCCCAACGCTGCCAATAAGCCCCAACTGGAGGACCTGTACTGGATGTCTAATTATCAGCACCACATCAACCCTGAAGCCCTCAACTTGACTCCTGAAGATGCCGTGGAGGCTTTGATAGGGAACCCACATCATCACCACCACCAAGGCTATGATGGCTTCAGGGGTCAGCACTACCCTGGGGATGAGATGGCACCGTCAGGTCATCACCACCAAGTCCACCATCACCTGCACAACCACAACCACCACCATCTAAGACTAGAAGAGAGGTTCTCCGATGAGCAGCTGGTCAGCATGTCCGTCAGAGAGCTCAACCGGCAGCTGAGGGGCTTCAGCAAGGAAGAGGTCATACGTCTCAAGCAGAAGAGAAGGACCTTAAAGAACAGGGGCTATGCCCAGTCCTGCAGGTACAAGAGGGTGCAGCAGCGGCACATCCTGGAGACGGAGAAGTGTCAGCTCCAAAGCCAAGTGGAACAACTCAAACAAGAGGTGTCCCGGCTGGCCAAGGAGAGGGATCTGTACAAAGACAAATATGAGAAGCTGGCCAGCAGAAGCTTCACGGCCAGAGAGTCTCCGCAACAGTCCAACCCCGGCAAAGGCTCGGCAGACTTCTTCATGTGAACTCTGTGCCCCCCGAGCGCCCAGACTCCCTGTATATAGAGGTAAAGAACTTGTAGCCAAATACAGTAAATTCTACATTATTTATCGACTGTATCCAGCACCGCATTTACTCCACCACCACCTTATATCGGGACAGACAGAAGGAGAGAGCTCCCGGCTCCTTGATGTGACCGCTCATGTCTTACATTGACTTGTATATAGGATGGAACTGAGATGGACAGGTTTTTTTTTTTGTTTTTTTTTTAAGCAGGAGGGGGCGACTTATGGCCCCTCTATAACTGGACTGCTTTTTGAGCCAGAACCGAAGTCTTAATATTTTTTTTTGTCCAAGTCGTGCATTTAGACCCGAGTCCGAAACCTTGTAGAGCAATACCAGGAGATAGGGCATCAGTGAAGAAGAGGAAGACACGAGCCTTCGGGACTGGGGAAGGGCCGCCCGACCAGACTCCATCGAAGGACTCAATTTCTATGGGTATTAATACAAAAAAACTAGACTTTTTAGCAAAATCCTGCATGCAGGTCATGTATGGCAATGTGAGGTCCCTTTTCTACTAGACAAGGATGCATGACGATGTAGATTGTACCATTCGTTTGTCTTTCTTTTCTCCTCGGCTTGTTTCCTCCCGGGTTCACAGACATGTATTGTTTCCTTTTTTTTATTGTTTTTCCTTCTGTGCATCTTGTAAATGATCCAGACACTCGAAAGTCTTAACTTCCCTTTCCTCGGACTCCTTCTCTTAGAATGCCAGTCGGGAAACAAATACTAAAATTACACGGGACAAAAAGATCCAAAAAATTCACCAAGTATTTCTTTCTACCTTAAGACTTCCAAAGCTAATAATCGGGCTGAGCGAATGAACAGTTTTTACTCCCCTCGTCCCCTTTCCCTCGTCTACATTTTATTATTTAATTGAACCTGAGCCAGACAGAGTATATTATTATATTATTATTATTACTATTATTATTATTTAAGGTGTCCACTTGTACAGAATTGTAGAATTTAGTTTGTTTGTTTTTTTCCACCTTTTTTTCTCTCTTCTGAGCCTATATTTTGCTTGTTGATTTAAATGACTAAAAATTCTGTAAAAAAACAACAAAAAAACAAAAACAAAACAAAAAAATGAGAACATAAAAGTCTTAAGAAAAGTTTGTATGTAAATTAGCATGCAAATAATATTTAAATGATTAAGTCAATTACCGTGGATGGGTTGAAAGCTTAATGCACTATATAGAGGAATCAATGGGAGACGTCAGAGGGTTGTTTTATAGAGATTTACAGAAATGATCTATACTGTTACAAGGTTCAGTCATAATCGTACATTCTAAGAGACCCTCCGGGGCCCATAGAGTAATATATTCATGAAATATTCGGGGGCTGCTTTTTATTCTATGCACCGGTCTTATTTATAAAAAAGAATTAATAATAATAATTAAAAAAATCATTGACCCTTGGGAAACAAATGTTATTTAAATTCTTTATGCGAATGTGAATTATTTCTGCAAACAAAAAAAAAATGATGAAAAAAAAACTAAAAATAAAAATTAATTTTGAAAAACAATGCTTAATGTCAAAGTGTAAGAAAACCTAAACCAAGTGTCCTGGATGGGCCGAGGTCGGGAGGATTTGAGGGATTCCTGGTGATTTGTGCAGTTTTCAGGCCTCAGTTTTCACAACTTTTTTAATGTTAATCTAATACTGCGAATCATTTAGTCTAGGGTTTCCAAAATATATATTTTTTTTTTTTTTGTAGATCCCGCTCCAGATTTATCTGTGGAAATGTTCCGAAATAAAACACAAAAGTCTTAAAGAGAAATTGTTTTTGTGTTAAATTATACAAAGAAATTTTACCAAATTTAGCCAATCCCCCCCCCCCCCCCCCTTTTCATTTGGTTTGTGCGGATGAAGCAGATTGTGAGGTGTGGTGTGCGGATGGGGACAGCTCGGGGTGTTGGGTTGGGAAGTGAAAGGTTTTCTGGATTTGGTCCTCGCTCACCTGTTTGTTTTTTCTTTTTCCTCTTTTCTCATTTTTGTTTAATCGAGAAAAATCGTTAAACTTTTTCTCTCAGCAATAAAATAAGGACACAAGGACGGGATTTCATTCCTTTTCCGATTTTAATTTAAATTCTGTTAATTTTTATTAAATTTAAAATTATGTATTTTAAAAAAAGTTAAGAATTGAGAGTGCTGAGTGAAGTGAGTGAAGCTCCGGGGGCGCGGCGTCCTCCCGTCCGAGCCCGCAGCCTCCTCTGTGATTTATTACCGTTTCCGTGGTAATTAGAACAGAATGTAATTGTATCATTAGAGAAAAAAGTTACAAAAAGATTTAACGAGACGGCCGGACAGCTGGGGATTCGTTTGCGGTGACGGATTTTACAGCGTCCCCATTTTAGTTCAGATCAAATTATAAACTTTAGGGGCAGAATTATAGAAACTCCCCCCCCCCCCCATTTTTTTATTGAAGTATTTTTTAGTAGTTGTGATGGGGGGGGGGGGGGGGGTCCTGAGCGCTGCGGGAGCCGTCACCAGACACAAGCGGCTAATCACTCGCTCTCTTCTTTATGGTTTTATTCAGCGTTTATATTTATAAAGTAGAACAAAAAGTTTTCTCCCCCTGTACAGGATGATGATGATGGAGAAGTTGTATGAGAAGCTGGTGAGCGGCGGATCTCTGGGTGTCGGGGGGATCTCTGCCCCTCGCTGCTTTTGTCTTCTGGAATCTTTTGTATTTTATCCGTTTTTGCTCAGTTTCACAGTTGTGCGCAGTGCGTGACGGTGATGGTGAGTGTGTGTGACGGTGAGTGTGTGTGACGGTGAGTGTGTGTGACGGTGAGTGTGTGTGAGGGGGAGGATTGTGCTTAATGAGCAGGCTCTGAGGGGTTAACAGCTGCAGACCCCCCCACCCCCCATATACTGTATTATTATATATCCTAGAAGTTACTGGAATTTGGCAAAAGAAGCTGGAAGACGGAGAAGTCTTGTGTACAGTTGAGTGTGAGTGTGTGTGTATATGTGTGTATATGTGTGAGTGTGTGTGTGTATATGTGTGAGTGTGTGTGTGTATATGTGTGAGTGTGTGTGTGTGTATGTGTGAGTGTGTGTGTATATGTGTGAGTGTGTGTGTGTATATATGTGTGTGTGTATATATATATATATATATATATATATATATATATATATTATATATATATATATATTTATATTTTGCAGGTATATACGTTTATTGTGTTTATAACCCTGTACCACAGGACTAATGTATACTGTATATGCTCCATATTATTACACAACACATCAGATGCAGCAGCCTACATGATCTGTACTCAGAGATATCACTGTGTTATCTGTGGTGTTACATAGGACTGCAGGTGACTACTACATTATCTGTACTCAGAGATATCACTGTTATCTGTGGTGTTACATAGGACTGCAGGTGACTACTACATTATCTGTACTCAGAGATATCACTGTGTTATCTGTGGTGTTACATAGGACTGCAGGTGACTACTACATTATCTGTACTCAGACATATCACTGTGTTATCTGTGGTGTTACATAGGACTGCAGGTGACTACTACATTATCTGTACTCAGAGATATCACTGTTATCTGTGGTGTTACATAGGACTGCAGGTGACTACTACATTATCTGTACTCAGAGATATCACTGTTATCTGTGGTGTTACATAGGACTGCAGGTCACATGTACTACATTATCTGTACTCAGAGATATCACTGTGTTATCTGTGGTGTTACATAGGACTGCAGGTGACTACTACATTACCTGTACTCAGAGATATCACTGTGTTATCTGTGGTGTTACATAGGACTGCAGGTGACATCGACTACATTATCTGTACTCAGAGATATCACTGTGTTATCTGTGCTGTTACATAGGACTGCAGGTGACTACTACATTATCTGTACTCAGAGATATCACTGTGTTATCTGTGGTGTTACATAGGACTGCAGGTGACATCTACTACATTATCTGTACTCAGAGGGATATCACTGTGTTATCTGTGGTGTTACATAGGACTGCAGGTGACTACTACATTGTCTGTACTCAGAGATATCACTGTGTTATCTGTGGTGTTACATAGGACTGCAGGTGACAACTACTACATGATCTATACTCAGAGATATCACTGTGTTATCTGTGCTGTTACATAGGACTGCAGGTGACTACTACATTATCTGTACTCAGAGATATCACTGTGTTATCTGTGGTGTTACATAGGACTGCAGGGGACTACTACATTATCTGTACTCAGATATCACTGTGTTATCTGTGGTGTTACATAGGACTGCAGGGGACTACTACATTATCTGTACTCAGAGATATCACTGTGTTATCTGTGGTGTTACATAGGACTGCAGGGGACTACTACATTATCTGTACTCAGATATCACTGTGTTATCTGTGGTGTTACATAGGACTGCAGGGGACTACTACATTACCTGTACTCAGAGATATCACTGTGTTATCTGTGGTGTTACATAGGACTGCAGGTGACTACTACATTATCTGTACTCAGAGATATCACTGTGTTATCTGTGCTGTTACATAGGACTGCAGGTGACATCTACTACATTATCTGTACTCAGAGATATCACTGTGTTATCTGTGGTGTTACATAGGACTGCAGGTGACAGCTACTACATTACAGGTCTCTTTGGGTCTCGCTGTCCGGTGTTCAGTATGGAGGAGGCAGGAGATATCGGTGACTTCTCTCGGCCGTGCTGAGCTGCTATGTGGGGGGAGGAAGCTTCTAGAACTTTCTGGTCGGCCGTGGCTCACATCATGGATGGTGATAATAATGGGGCGGACACTGCAGGACAGGGGTGGGGGATATAGAGAGTCCTTATACATGGGGGTTGGGGGCTGCGGAATTGAACATAGTTGTCGGTTGTCAGAGATGGGTTATATCCGAGCAGGATGGCGGTATTATCCGGTTATCATCTATATATTACATGGGGGGGGCAGTTGTCGTTCTCTCTGTAACACGCGGCTCAGAGGTGTCAGCACTTACAATTCCCACCGCACTCAGGGAGTTTTTACGGCTGCGTCTCTTATATAATCCCGTCCGTTCCCGGAAATGCCCCCATCGCAGAAACATTACACCCAGATCCTGAGCGCGAAAAAGAGGGAGAACCCGGGCGCAAAACGCACGAAGATAAAGGCTGTAACTGTGACAGCTATACAGATGGAGCAGAGTCGAGTATTGTAGTAGATGTCACCTGCAGTCCTATGTAACACCACAGATAACACAGTGATATCTCTGAGTACAGATAATGTAGTAGCTGTCACCTGCAGTCCTATGTAACAGCACAGATAACACAGTGATATCTCTGAGTACAGATAATGTAGTAGATGTCACCTGCAGTCCTATGTAACACCACAGATAACAGTGATATCTCTGAGTACAGATAATGTAGATGTTACCTGCAGTCCTATGTAACAGCACAGATAACACAGTGATATCTCTGAGTACAGATAATGTAGTAGCTGTCACCTGCAGTCCTATGTAACAGCACAGATAACACAGTGATATCTCTGAGTACAGATAATGTAGTAGATGTCACCTGCAGTCCTATGTAACACCACAGATAACACAGTGATATCTCTGAGTACAGATAATGTAGATGTCACCTGCAGTCCTATGTGACACCACAGATAACACAGTGATATCTCTGAGTACAGATAATGTAGTAGTCACCTGCAGTCCTATGTAACACCACAGATAACACAGTGATATCTCTGAGTACAGATAATGTAGATGTCACCTGCAGTCCTATGTAACAGCACAGATAACAGTGATATCTCTGAGTACAGATAATGTAGTAGTCACCTGCAGTCCTATGTAACACCACAGATAACACAGTGATATCTCTGAGTACAGATAATGTAGTAGATGTCACCTGCAGTCCTATGTAACAGCACAGATAACACAGTGATATCTCTGAGTACAGATAATGTAGTAGTCACCTGCAGTCCTATGTAACAGCACAGATAACAGTGATATCTCTGAGTACAGATAATGTAGTACATGTGACCTGCAGTCCTATGTAACACTACAGATAACACAGTGATATCTCTGAGTACAGATAATGTAGTAGTCACCTGCAGTCCTATGTAACACTACAGATAACACAGTGATATCTCTGAGTACAGATAATGTAGTAGTCACCTGCAGTCCTATGTAACACTACAGATAACAGTGATGTTTCTGATCTTCTCTCTTTGTTTAAACTTCAGCCTTACACTTTCTTGTTTCCTTGGCTTTGGCTTTATGTATCATGTGTGGAGGTGTCGGCTATGTTTGGGATCTGGGCAGGAACATGGTTAGAGGGGCGGAGCTACTACTCCAAAATCTTGTTTTAGGCTATGTTCACACTACGTAAGAGACCGGCTGTTCCGTGACCCTGGAAAATTCGAACAATAATTGTTCCGTGTAAATGCAGCATTGGTGTCTGGGATTCAGGTGCACAGAGGTGGCGCTGTTTCTGGAATTCCATTTCCGTACAAATCTGTTCTCCCATCACTGGATCCTTCTCCCATCATTCTCTGCTTTATGTCTCTTATATTATTGCAGCATTTAGTATTTGTGATACATATTGTTGGTCACATAACACACAAGACGTCTGGCAGCGGCCTTCCTGATTATTACTCTATTACTGTTCCTCATCCTGATTATTGCTCTATTACTGTGCCCCATCCTGATTATTACTCTATTACTGTGCCCCATCCTGATTATTACTCTATTACTGTGCCCCTCCTGATTATTGCTCTATTACTGTGCCCCTCCTGATTATTGCTCTATTACTGTGCCCCTCCTGATTATTGCTCTATTACTGTGCCCCTCCTGATTATTGCTCTATTACTGTGCCCCATCCTGATTATTACTACTACTGTGTTCTCTCCTGATTATTACTGTATTACATTGCCCCTTATCCTGATTATTGCTCTATTACTGTGCCCCCCATCATTATTCTATCACTGTGTCCGCTGACCCTGATCATTACTCTATTAGGCTAGGTTCACACTACGTATATTTGAGGCTGTATAGCAACCAAAACAAGGAGTGGATTGAAAACATAATGTTGTAATTGAGTGGATGGCCGTCATATAATGGCAAATATTTGCTGTTATTTTAAAACAACGGCTGTTATATTGAAATAATGGCCGTTATTTACTGTTATATGACGGCCATCCACTCAATTTGAACATTATGTGGACAGAGCCTTTCTGTGTTTTCAATCCACTCCTGGTTTTGGTTGCTATGAGGACCACAATACTGACTGAAATATACGTAGTGTGAACCCAGCCTTACTGTGCGCCCTTCTGATTATTACAGTTTATGGATTTTATAGATTTATAGTATTGATGGTCATTTTCACGTGTAACGTGTAATAGTGACACACGGCTCTGTGTAATAGTGATACATGGCTACGTGTAATAGTGACACACGGCTACGTGTAATAGTGATACATGGTTCTGTCTAATAGTGATACATGGCTACGTGTAATAGTGATACATGATTCTGTCTAATAGTGATACATGGCTACGTGTAATAGTGATACTACGTGTAATAGTGACACATGGCTACGTGTAATAGTGATACTACGTGTAATAGTGATACATGGCTACGTGTAATAGTGACACATGGTATGTGTAATAGTGATACATGGCTACGTGTAATAGTGATACATGGTACATGGCTACGTGTAATAGTGATACATGGCTCTGTGTAATAGTGACACATGGCTACGTGTAATAGTGATACATGACTATGTGTAATAGTGATACATGGCTACGTGTAATAGTGATACATGGCTACGTGTAATAGTGACACATGACTACGTGTAATAGTGATACATGGCTACGTGTAATAGTGACACATGACTACGTGTAATAGTGACACATGACTACGTGTAATAGTGATACATGGATCTGTGTAATAGTGATACATGGCTACGTGTAATAGTGATACATGGCTACGTGTAATAGTGATACATGGTTCTGTGTAATAGTGACACATGGATACGTGTAATAGTGATACATGACTACGTGTAATAGTGACACATGGCTACGTGTAATAGTGATACATGGCTACGTGTAATAGTGATACATGGCTACGTGTAATAGTGACACATGGCTACGTGTAATAGTGACACATGGCTACGTGTAATAGTGACACATGGCTACGTGTAATAGTGATACATGGCTACGTGTAATAGTGACACATGACTACGTGTAATAGTGACACATGGCTACGTGTAATAGTGATACATGGCTCTGTGTAATAGTGACACATGGCTACGTGTAATAGTGACACATGGCTACGTGTAATAGTGATACATGGCTACGTGTAATAGTGATACATGGCTCCGTGTAATAGTGATACATGGCTCCGTGTAATAGTGATACATGGCTCCGTGTAATAGTGATACATGACTACGTGTAATAGTGACACATGGATACATGGCTACGTGTAATAGTGATACATGGCTACGTGTAATAGTGATACATGGCTCTGTGTAATAGTGACACATGGCTACGTGTAATAGTGATACATGGCTCTGTGTAATAGTGACACATGACTACGTGTAATAGTGACACATGGCTACGTGTAATAGTGATACATGGCTCTGTGTAATAGTGACACATGGCTCCGTGTAATAGTGATACATGGCTCCGTGTAATAGTGATACATGGCTACGTGTAATAGTGATACATGGCTACGTGTAATAGTGATACATGGCTCTGTGTAATAGTGACACATGGCTATGTGTAATAGTGATACATGGCTACGTGTAATAGTGATACATGGCTACGTGTAATAGTGACACATGGCTACGTGTAAAAGTGACACATGGCTACTTGTAATAGTGACACATGGCTACGTGTAATAGTGACACATGGCTCTGTGTAATAGTGATACATGGCTCTGTGTAATAGTGACACATGGCTACGTGTAATAGTGATACATGGCTCCGTGTAATAGTGACACATGGCTACGTGTAATAGTGATACATGGCTACGTGTAATAGTGATACATGGCTACGTGTAATAGTGATACATGGCTCCGTGTAATAGTGACACACGGCTCTGTGTAATAGTGACACATGGCTACGTGTAATAGTGATACATGGCTACGTGTAATAGTGATACATGGTTCTGTGTAATAGTGACACATGGATACGTGTAATAGTGAAACATGACTACGTGTAATAGTGATACATGGCTACGTGTAATAGTGACACATGACTACGTGTAATAGTGATACATGGCTACGTGTAATAGTGATACATGGCTACGTGTAATAGTGATACATGGCTATGTGTAATAGTGACACATGGCTATGTGTAATAGTGATACATGGCTACGTGTAATAGTGATACATGGCTACGTGTAATAGTGACACATGACTACGTGTAATAGTGACACATGGATACATGGCTACGTGTAATAGTGATACATGGCTACGTGTAATAGTGATACATGGCTCTGTGTAATAGTGACACATGGCTACGTGTAATAGTGATACATGGCTCTGTGTAATAGTGACACATGACTACGTGTAATAGTGACACATGGCTACGTGTAATAGTGATACATGGCTCTGTGTAATAGTGACACATGGCTCCGTGTAATAGTGATACATGGCTCCGTGTAATAGTGATACATGGCTACGTGTAATAGTGATACATGGCTACGTGTAATAGTGATACATGGCTCTGTGTAATAGTGACACATGGCTATGTGTAATAGTGATACATGGCTACGTGTAATAGTGATACATGGCTACGTGTAATAGTGATACATGGCTACGTGTAATAGTGACACATGGCTATGTGTAATAGTGATACATGGCTACGTGTAATAGTGACACATGGCTATGTGTAATAGTGATACATGGCTACGTGTAATAGTGACACATGGCTACGTGTAATAGTGATACATGGCTCTGTGTAATAGTGATACATGGCTACGTGTAATAGTGACACATGGCTACGTGTTATAGTGATACATGGCTACGTGTAATAGTGACACATGGCTACGTGTAATAGTGATACATGGTTATGTGTAATAGTGACACATGACTACGTGTAATAGTGACACATGACTACGTGTAATAGTGATACATGGCTACGTGTAATAGTGACACATGGCTACGTGTAATAGTGATACATGGCTACGTGTAATAGTGATACATGGCTCTGTGTAATAGTGACACATGACTACGTGTAATAGTGACACATGGCTACGTGTAATAGTGATACATGGCTACGTGTAATAGTGATACATGGCTGCGTGTAATAGTGATACATGGCTACGTGTAATAGTGACACATGGCTACGTGTAATAGTGATACATGGCTACGTGTAATAGTGACACATGGCTACGTGTAATAGTGATACATGGCTACGTGTAATAGTGATACATGGCTACGTGTAATAGTGACACATGGCTACGTGTAATAGTGATACATGGCTACGTGTAATAGTGATACATGGCTACGTGTAATAGTGATACATGGCTATGTGTAATAGTGATACATGGCTACGTGTAATAGTGATACATGGCTATGTGTAATAGTGATACGCATTGGATGGCGAATGACAGTATAAATAACATAATAATCGGTATACATTACCTGTCCACACCCAGCCAATCAGTGGTCATGGCGGTCCCATCCTGGCCACTGATTGGCTGAGCGTCTTGTCACTGCAGACACTGGCTCTGAGGTTACACCGATGGCTGCGGGGAGGAGAGAAGAGAACAACGTGGACCGTGCTGAGGTAATGTATGAACTTCAGGGCTGCACGGACATCACTAACTCTATATACAGTATACATACATATATATATATATATATATATATGTATATTAGACAGCCCTTGCTGCACAATAATCGAGTCATGTGATAGGATTAGTAGGTGAGTGATGATCTAACAGATTGGCGCCTATTTACTATAGTGATGGGGCCGTGTAATACGCCCCCCAGAGTCTGAGCTGGATCTGTGCTGAGGGCGGATCCTGGAGACGTTTGAGGAGACCGGAGCGGCAGGAGCTTGTACTGTATATACTGTATATAGAGTCCAGCATCACCCCCAGACATGGAGGCCGTTACTGAGACGTCAGGTCCGGGGAGGGAGCACAAGAAGTTCTGTCCTAGAAGGATTAAGTGTAAGAAACAGAGAGGTGATAGAGAGCAAGAACAGAGTGAGAGAGCAGAGCTGTCATGAAGGATTTAAAGGGGTCCCCCCCCCAAACAAACCATGGGGGATAGGACACTGATAGAGGCGCCATCGCTCACCGCCGGCTATTACTATTATTTCAATGATTTCACCTGATTTCATTCTTCTTCATATTCTCTTATTATTTATCGTTTTTGATGTTTTTTTTTCTCCTTAGTTTTTATTCTTTTATCTTTTCCTCTTTCGTGTACATTATATATTTCTATCCGTTTTCTATCATTATTATTACTATTCGTTGTCCCCTTCTCTTTGCTCGCTGACTTCTTCCCCCGTCTCCTCTGGTTGTAGAATAATCCTTCCCTGTCATGGTGGTTGGCAGCGCTCGCCCCCTGGCACACGGGCACTGCTGCACTATGACAGGATGAGGAGACCCGCTGCCAGGAGCGCCGCTGATGACCCCTCATAGTGACACACCAAGAGCAACCTGCCGAAGAGAAGTGGTACTGTGCACCACCCATATACACAGGGGAAGTGGTACTGTGCACCACCCATATACACAGGGGAAGTGGTACTGTGCACCGCCCATATACACAGGGGAAGTGGTACTGTGCACCACCCATATATACAGGAGAAGTGGTACTGTGCACCACCCATATACACAGGGGAAGTGGTACTGTGCACCGCCCATATACACAGGAGAAGTGGTACTGTGCACCACCCATATACACAGGAGAAGTGGTACTGTGCACCGCCCATATACACAGGGGAAGTGGTACTGTGCACCACCCATATACACAGGAGAAGTGGTACTGTGCACTGTCCATATATACAGGAGAAGTGGTACTGTGCACCACCCATATACACAGGAGAAGTGGTACTGTGCACTGTCCATATATACAGGAGAAGTGGTACTGTGCACCACCCATATACACAGGAGAAGTGGTACTGTGCACCACCCATATACACAGGAGAAGTGGTACTGTGCACCACCCATATACACAGGGGAAGTGGTACTGTGCACCGCCCATATACACAGGGGAAGTGGTACTGTGCACCACCCATATACACAGGAGAAGTGGTACTGTGCACTGTCCATATATACAGGAGAAGTGGTACTGTGCACCACCCATATACACAGGAGAAGTGGTACTGTGCACCACCCATATATACAGGAGAAGTGGTACTGTGCACCACCCATATACACAGGGGAAGTGGTACTGTGCACCGCCCATATACACAGGAGAAGTGGTACTGTGCACCACCCATATACACAGGAGAAGTGGTACTGTGCACCGCCCATATACACAGGGGAAGTGGTACTGTGCACCACCCATATACACAGGAGAAGTGGTACTGTGCACTGTCCATATATACAGGAGAAGTGGTACTGTGCACCACCCATATACACAGGAGAAGTGGTACTGTGCACTGTCCATATATACAGGAGAAGTGGTACTGTGCACCACCCATATACACAGGAGAAGTGGTACTGTGCACCACCCATATACACAGGAGAAGTGGTACTGTGCACCACCCATATACACAGGGGAAGTGGTACTGTGCACCGCCCATATACACAGGGGAAGTGGTACTGTGCACCACCCATATACACAGGAGAAGTGGTACTGTGCACTGTCCATATATACAGGAGAAGTGGTACTGTGCACCACCCATATACACAGGAGAAGTGGTACTGTGCACCACCCATATACACAGGAGAAGTGGTACTGTGCACCACCCATATATACAGGAGAAGTGGTACTGTGCACCACCCATATACACAGGAGAAGTGGTACTGTGCACCGTCCATATATACAGGAGAAGTGGTACTGTGCACCGTCCATATATACAGGAGAAGTGGTACTGTGCACTGTCCATATATACAGGAGAAGTGGTACTGTGCACCGTCCATATATACAGGAGAAGTGGTACTGTGCACCACCCATATACACAGGAGAAGTGGTACTGTGCACCACCCATATATACAGGAGAAGTGGTACTGTGCACCGTCCATATATACAGGAGAAGTGGTACTGTGCACCGTCCATATATACAGGAGAAGTGGTACTGTGCACCGTCCATATATACAGGAGAAGTGGTACTGTGCACCACCCATATACACAGGAGAAGTGGTACTGTGCACCACCCATATATAAAGGAGAAGTGGTACTGTGCAGTGTCCATATATACAGGAGAAGTGGTACTGTGCAGTGTCCATATATACAGGAGAAGTGGTACTGTGCACTGTCCTTATATACAGGAGAAGTGGTACTCTGCAGTGTCCATATATACAGGAGAAGTGGTACTGTGCAGTGTCCATATATACAGGAGAAGTGGTACTGTGCACTGTCCATATATACAGGAGAAGTGGTACTGTGCACTGTCCATATATACAGGAGAAGTGGTACTGTGCAGTGTCCATATATACAAGAGAAGTGGTACTGTGCACTGTCCTTATATACAGGACAGAAGTGGTACTGTGCACTGTTCATATATACAGGAGAGGAGAAGTGGTACTGTGCACTGTCCATATATACAGGAGAAGTGGTACTGTGCACTGTCCATATATACAGGAGAAGTGGTACTGTGCACTGTCCATATATACAGGAGAAGTAGTACTGTGCAGTGTCCATATATACAGGAGAGGAGAATTTGTACTGTGCACTGTCCATATATACAGGAGAGGAGAAGTGGTACTGTGCACTGTCCTTATATACAGGAGAAGTGGTACTGTGCAGTGTCCATATATACAGGAGAGGAGAAGTGGTACTGTGCACTGTCCTTATATACAGGAGAAGTGGTACTGTGCAGTGTCCATATATACAGGAGAAATGGTACTGTGCAGTGTCCATATATACAGGAGAAGTGGTACTGTGCACTGTCCTTATATACAGGACAGAAGTGGTACTGTGCACTGTTCATATATACAGGAGAGGAGAAGTGGTACTGTGCACTGTCCATATATACAGGAGAAGTGGTACTGTGCACTGTCCATATATACAGGAGAAGTAGTACTGTGCACTGTCCATATATACAGGAGAGGAGAATTTGTACTGTGCACTGTCCATATATACAGGAGAAGTGGTACTGTGCACTGTCCATATATACAGGAGAGGAGAAGTGGTACTGTGCAATGTCCATATATACAGGAGAGGAGAAGTGGTACTGTGCACTGTCCATATATACAGGAGAGGAGAAGTGGTACTGTGCACTGTCCATATATACAGGAGAGGAGAAGTGGTACTGTGCACTGTCCATATATACAGGAGAGGAGAAGTGGTACTGTACAGTGTCCATATATACAGAACAGAAGTGATACTGTGCACTGTCCATATATACAGGAGAAGTGGTACTGTGCACTGTCCATATATACAGGAGAAGTGGTACTGTGCACTGTCCTTATATACAGGAGAAGTGGTACTGTGCAGTTGCTCCCTTTGCCCGCTGTGTGGTGGCGGCTCGGGGGGCTCAGCTGGAGGGGTCGGACCCCTGTGCGCTTTGTTACCTCATACGCTTCACTTGTGTTAAATGTTCCTGAGCGAGAAGGAAACCTGAGCCGGCCGGCTCCCCGGCGTCCTGTCATCTGCCCTCAGCCTCCCTCATACATGGGGCACATAGAGCAGCCTCCCTCATACATGGGGCGCACCCGGCAGCCTCCCTCATACATGGGGCGCACCTGGCAGCCTCCCTCATACATGGGGCGCACCCCACAGCCTCCCTCACACATGGGGCGCACCCGGCAGCCTCCCTCATACATGGGGCACAGAGCAGCCTCCCTCATACATGGGGCGCACCCTGCAGCCTCCCTCATACATGGGGCGCACCCTGCAGCCTCCCTCATACATGGGGCGCACCCCGACAGCCTCCCTCATACATGGGGCGCACAGAGCAGCCTCCCTCATACATGGGGAGCACAGAGCAGCCTCCCTCATACATGGGGCGCACAGAGCAGCCTCCCTCATACATGGGGTGCACCCCGCAGCCTCCCTCATACATGGGGAGCACCCCGACAGCCTCCCTCATACATGGGGCGCACCCGGCAGCCTCCCTCATACATGGGGCGCACAGAGCAGCCTCCCTCATACATGGGGCGCACAGAGCAGCCTCCCTCATACATGGGGCGCACCTGGCAGCCTCCCTCATACATGGGGCGCACCTGGCAGCCTCCCTTATACATGGGGCGCACCCCGCAGCCTCCCTCATACATGGGGCGCACCCGGCAGCCTCCCTCATACATGGGGCGCACCCCGCAGCCTCCCTCATACATGGGGCGCACAGTGCAGCCTCCCTCATACATGGGGCGCACCCCGACAGCCTCCCTCATACATGGGGAGCACAGAGCAGCCTCCCTCATACATGGGGCGCACCCGGCAGCCTCCCTCATACATGGGGCGCACCCGGCAGCCTCCCTCATACATGGGGCGCACCCGGCAGCCTCCCTCATACATGGGGCGCACCCGGCAGCCTCCCTCATACATGGGGCGCACCCGGCAGCCTCCCTTATACATGGGGCGCACCCGGCAGCCTCCCTCATACATGGGGCACACAGAGCAGCCTCCCTCATACATGGGGCGCACCCGCCAGCCTCCCTCATACATGGGGCGCACCCGCCAGCCTCCCTCATACATGGGGTGCACCCCGCAGCCTTCCTCATACATGGGGCGCACAGTGCAGCCTCCCTCATACATGGGGCGCACAGTGCAGCCTCCCTCAAACATGGGGCGCACCCGGCAGCCTCCCTCATACATGGGGCGCACAGAGCAGCCTCCCTCATACATGGGGCGCACCCTGCAGCCTCCCTCATACATGGGGCGCACCCTGCAGCCTCCCTCATACATGGGGCGCACCCCGACAGCCTCCCTCATACATGGGGCGCACCCCGACAGCCTCCCTCATACATGGGGCACAGAGCAGCCTCCCTCATACATGGGGCACATAGAGCAGCCTCCCTCATACATGGGGCACATAGAGCAGCCTCCCTCATACATGGGGCACAGAGCAGTCTCCCTCATACATGGGGCGCACCCTGCAGCCTCCATCATACATGGGGCGCACCCGGCAGCCTCCCTCATACATGGGGCGCACCCCGACAGCCTCCCTCATACATGGGGCGCACCCTGCAGCCTCCATCATACATGGGGCGCACCCGGCAGCCTCCCTCATACATGGGGCGCACCCCGACAGCCTCCCTCATACATGGGGCACATAGAGCAGCCTCCCTCATACATGGGGCACATAGAGCAGCCTCCCTCATACATGGGGCGCACCCCGGCAGCCTCCCTCATACATGGGGCGCAGCCGGCAGCCTCCCTCATACATGGGGCGCAGCCGGCAGCCTCCCTCATACATGGGGCACAGAGCAGCCTCCCTCATACATGGGGCGCACCCCGACAGCCTCCCTCATACATGGGGCGTACCCGGCAGCCTCCCTCATACATGGGGCGCAGCCGGCAGCCTCCCTCATACATGGGGCACAGAGCAGCCTCCCTCATACATGGGGCGCACCCCGACAGCCTCCCTCATATATGGGGCGCACCCGACAGCCTCCCTCATACATGGGGTGCAGAGAGCTGCATGGGGGGTATATGGGGTGTTATGGTGGGATGCAACAGGGGGCGTTATGGTGGGATTCAATGGGGGTGTTATGGTGGGGTATATGGGGGCGTTATGGTGGGGTATATGGGGGACATGTAGGTGGGGTATATGGGGGTGTTATGGTGGGATGCAATAGGGGTGTTATGGTGGGGTATATGGGGTGTTATGGTGGGGTATATGGGGGGGCATTATGGTGGGGTATATGGGGGGCATTTTGGTGGGATATATGGGGGTGTTATGTCGGGATGCAATAGGGGTGTTATGGTGGGGTATATGGGGGCGTTATGTCGGGATGCAATAGGGGTGTTATGGTGGGTTATATGGGGTGTTATGGTGGGGTATATGGGGGGGCATTATGGTGGGGTATATGGGGGGCATTTTGGTGGGGTATATGGGGGTGTTATGTCGGGATGCAATAGGGGTGTTATGGTGGGTTATATGGGGGCGTTATGGTGGGGTATATGGGGTGTTATGGTGGGGTATATGGGGCTGTTATGGTGGGGTATATGGGGGGTGTTATGGTGGTGTATATTGGGGTATAGGGGGTGTTATGTGGCGCATATGGGGGGAGATATGAGATGATGATCCCCCCTCCCCCATCGCCTTCTCATCACTTTGTGGGAAAGTTCTGTTTTTTCTGCTCAGAATTGATTTGAATACAATGTTGAAATTTGGCTAAAGGGAAGAAACCTCAGAGCGGAGGAAATCTCTGTTCCTTCTCATCTGTGTGGGGGATGGAGAGTGACCCCTCCCCCAACCAGGGGCACCACAGATAACAGCCTGCCCGGCTCCCACATACTAGACCCCTTTATTCTAGTAGGATTCGTGCACATAACTCGCTGGGCGCCGCACCGCTACCTGGACTAATATAACGGATGGCGGCCAGGGTGTAATCAGTGACCAGAACAATGGCCCAAGCACAGAAGGGGTTAACCAGAGATGTGCAGGGGCAATAACATTGTTACCACAAATAATACCCCTGACTCCTGTCCTGTCTGATGCTGATGGAAGAGGTGAGGGAGATGATGGCCCCCGAGGTGCTGGACAGCCGAGTCCACACACAGGGAGCTGATACAGCAACACGGGGCACAAAAAAAAGGAGAAGCAAAAATTACACAGAAGGCAAAAAATGACAGCAAAAAATCTAAGGAATAAAACAAGAAAGACCCAGAAAGTGCAGGAAAACTCCACAAAACACAGTGAGCTGCACTACCACATGTGTCCTGCAGAGGGCGACCAAGGGAAGATTTCCCAGATCAGCTCCCTGTATTCTGATTATTGGAAATGAAGAGAAACAATCAGAAAATAATAGTAGATTATAACGAGCGAATAGAGAGAGCGTACAAGATACCTGGAGTCAAACCCAGGTTATACCTGCATGCTTCATATGACTATATATATACCAGCTGAACATATATATATATATATATATATATATTATATGAGATACCCAGGTTATAGCAGCTGTACATATATACAGTAGAATGAAAGGTGAGGATCCGACACTCCAAATGGTAAATTAAAAATCCAAAATTTTATTAGGTCATGTTAAAAAACAGCTGAGCAATTCATGCTGTGTGGCCTGAAGGACTGACGCGTTTCGCGCATGCGCGCTTAGTCATAGTCTATGACTATGTCTATAGACTATGACTAAGCGCGCATGCGCGAAACGCGTCAGTCCTTCAGGCCACACAGCATGAATTGCTCAGCTGTTTTTTAACATGACCTAATAAAATTTTGGATTTTTAATTTACCATTTGGAGTGCCGGATCCTCACCTTTCATTCTACTATTTGCTCGCCGACGGACAGCCACCGCCAGGACCCGTGCACCCTCCCGCATACGCTGAGACCCTAACGGACATACAAGGAGGTGAGCTGATTTCCACCATTCATTTACTACATATATACAGTGGTGCCTTTAATTAGGAGCATAATTCGTTCCGGGACGGCGCTTGTAATCCAAATCCACTCTTATACCAAAGCAAATTTTCCCATAAGGAATCATTGAAATGCAGACAATTGGTTCCACACCCCAAAAATAATGATTTATTATTCTGAATAACATGTAAAACAGATGAAACAAACATATTGTGATATTATAAGTTACTGTACAGTAATGGAGAGGATGGGAAACACAAGGGCTGATAGAGACTGCAGGGAGCAGGAAGGAATGAGCAGGGCAGATGTGGGCACATACATGCAGCGCTCTCTGTCCGGGGAGAGAGGGGTTACAGCTATGGAGAGATTACCCCCACAGTCCTGTCCTCTGATGTAAGCCCCAGCCTGAAGTGGATCTGCTATGATATGGAAGGTGAGGGAGACTTCCTGGGTCAGAGTACAGGGCTGTAGACCCCGCTATGCAGACCATGCCCCTCCCCCGCTCCCCCTCCCACCCAGTACAGGGAGCGCTTACACCAAAGCAATGCTCTTATACCAAGTCACTATTTTGAAAAACTGTGAGCTCTTAAACCAAAACGCTCTTAAACCAAGTTACTCTTAAACCAAGGTACCATTGTAATTATATACAGGAGATCCCGAGGTTATAGCAGCTGTACTTATATCATTATGTACAGGAGATCCTGAGGTTATGCTAGCTGTATATATATAATTATGTACAGTATATACCCAGGTTATACCAACTGTCCATATATAATTATATACAGGAGATACCCAGGTTATACCAGCTGTACATATATAATTATATACAGGAGATACCAAGGTTATACCAGCTATACATATATAATTATATACAGGAGAGACCCAGATTATACCAGCTATACATATATAATTATATACAGTAAATACCCAGGTTATACCAGCTGTAAATATATAATTATATACAGGAGATACCCAGGTTATACCAGCTGTACATATACCATTATATACCAGGTTACTCTTGGAAGGAATATACCATTATATAACAGGTTACTCTAGGAACAAGGAATGAGATGGGAGCCATGCTGGGGACTAGGAATGAGATGGGAGCCATGCTGGGGACTAGGAATGAGATGGGAGCCATGCTTTGTACTAGGAATGAGATGGGAGCCATGCTGGGGACTAGGGATGAGATGGGAGCCATGCTGGGGACCAGGAATGAGATGGGAGCCATGCTGGGGACCAGGAATGAGATGGGAGCCATGCTGGGGACTAGGGATGAGATGGGAGCCATGCTGGGGACCAGGAATGAGATGGGAGCCATGCTGGGGACCAGGAATGAGATGGGAGCCATGCTGGGGACCAGGAATGAGATGGGAGCCATGCTGGGGACCAGGAATGAGATGGGAGCCATGCTGGGGACCAGGAATGAGATGGGAGCCATGCTGGGGAGTAGGAATGAGATGGGAGCCATGCTGTGTACTAGGAATGAGATGGGGAGCCATGCTGGGGACTATGGATGGTATAGGAGTAATGCTGGGGGGCAGGAATGAGATGGGAGCCATGCTGGGGACTAGGGATGAGATGGGAGCCATGCTGGGGACCAGGAATGAGATGGGAGCCATGCTGGGGACTAGGGATGAGATGGGAGCCATGCTGGGGACCAGGAATGAGATGGGAGCCATGCTGGGGACTAGGAATGAGATGGGGAGCCATGCTGGGGACTATGGATGGTATAGGAGTAATGCTGGGGGGCAGCAACTAGATGGGAGCCATGCTGGGGACCAGGAATGAGACGGGGAGCCATGCTGGGGAAAAGGAATGAGATGTGAGTCATGATGGGGACTAGGAATGAGATAGGAGCCATGCTGGGGGGCAGGAATGAGATGAGGAGTCATGATGGGGACTAGGAATGAGATGGGAGCCATGCTGGGGACTAAGCTAAGGATTACGATGGTACAGTGGTACAGTGCCCAAATGAGATGGCAGTGGTACAGTACATTAGAGGGGACAGTGGTACAGTACATTAGAGAGGACAGTGGTACAGTACATTAGAGGGAACAGTGGTACAGTACATTAGAGGGGACAGTGGTACAGTACATTAGAGAGGGCAGTGGTACAGTACATTAGAGGGGACAGTGGTACAGTACATTAGAGGGGACAGTGGTACAGTACATTAGAGGGGACAGTGGTACAGTACATTAGAGAGGGCAGTGGTACAGTACATTAGAGGGGACAGTGGTACGGTACATTAGAGAGGACAGTGGTACAGTACATTAGAGGTAACAGTGGTACAGTACATTAGAGAGGACAGTGGTACAGTACATTAGAGGTAACAGTGGTACAGTACATTAGAGGACAGTGGTACAGTACAATACATTAGAGGACAGTGGTACAGTACATTAGAGAGGGCAGTGGTACAGTACATTAGAGGGGACAGTGGTACGGTACATTAGAGAGGGCAGTGGTACAGTACATTAGAGGGGACAGTGGTACAGTACATTAGAGAGGACAGTGGTACAGTATATTAGAGGGCAGTGGTACAGTACATTAGAGGACAGTGGTACAGTACATTAGAGAGGACAGTGGTACAGTACATTAGAGGGGACAGTGGTACAGTATATTAGAGGGCAGTGGTACAGTACATTAGAGAGGACAGTGGTACAGTATATTAGAGGGCAGTGGTACAGTACATTAGAGGACAGTGGTACAGTACATTAGAGAGGACAGTGGTACAGTACATTAGAGGGGACAGTGGTACAGTATATTAGAGGGCAGTGGTACAGTACATTAGAGGACAGTGGTACAGTACATTAGAGGACAGTGGTACAGTACATTAGAGGGGACAGTGGTACAGTACATTAGAGGGGACAGTGGTATAGTACATTAGAGGGGACAGTGGTACAGTACATTAGGGGGGTCAGTGGTACTGTACATTAGAGGGGACAGTGGTACAGTACATTAGAGGACAGTGGTATAGTACATTAGACAGTGGTAAGGCACAATTCGTTTTTTCAATACGCTATCGTCAGCTCTTTTATCCCTGCCATGTCCAGTGCTTCCTTTCTCATCCTCCATGCCACCTTTGTTTACTTCCCTGCAGATATTACTTGCCCCATCACTGGCTTCATGGTCTTATGCCATCTGCTGCTGATGCCAGTGATTGACTACAGGTTATAAGGCACATCATCCCAGTATTGAATGGGGCAGAGGTGGTGGAGAGGGGCACAATGGCAGCATTGGACACAGTGAAGATAAAACAGGCGAGGATACCATATTTATTTTCTGAAAACAAAGAGAATGAAAATGAATGACTCTGATCAAAGATGTAAGGATCTGCAGTTGAGGGGTATTTTGTCAAAACTATATTAATTCGCTTAACATATACACTACCGTTCAAAAGTTTGGGGGTCACCCAAACAATTTTGTGTTTTTCATGAAAAGTCACCCTTCTTCACCACCATACGTTGTGAAATGAATAGAAAATAGAGTCAAGACATTGACAAGGTTAGAAATAATGATTTGTATGTGAAATAACATTGTTCTTCCATCACACTTTGCTTCCGTCCCAGAATCCTCCTTTTGCAGCAGTTCCAGCATTGCACACCTTTGGCATTCTAGCTATTAATCTGTTGGGGTAAGCTGGAGAAATTGCCCCCCACGCTTCTAGAAGCAGCTCCCACAAGTTGGATTGGTTGGATGGGCACTTCTGGCGTACCATACGGTCCAGCTGCTCCCACAATGGGGTGGTGATCTGGTGACTGCGCTGGCCACTCCATTACCTATGATAGAATACCAGCTGCTGCTTCTGCTGGAAATAGTTCTTGCACAATTTGGAGGTGTTTAGGGTCATTGTCCTGTTGTAGGATGAAATTGGCTCCAACCAAGCGCTGTCCACTGGGTATGGCATGGCGGTGCAGAGTGATAGCTTTCCTTATTCAGAATCCTTTTTTTTTTTTTTTTTTTATAACTAATTTTTTATTGAAAAGATTTTTCATATTTTTAACAAAGACAACCAAGAGAAAAAAAAAACATGTACATAATAATACGCAAAGTAAAAGAAAGGAGGGATATTGGTAGTATGAAACATGTCAAATAAGGGCATATAGAAGCAAAATTGGCAAGAGCCAGCTCTTACATAGGTATAATGGCACAATGTACTGACAGAAGTAGATACTACACAGGGTAACAATGCAGCAGCTGCCAGCAGAGGAGGAGTAGCCTCCACTCACAACCCCAGCATGGTATCAAAACAGTACTACACCCCAATAATGGAACACAGGAGAGACAGATAACATATATATAGACCAAGACAGGACTAAACACAGAGAGGGCGGAGGCAGGGAAAGAAGGAAGGGAGGGTGGAGGAGAGGGGGATACTAGGGTCTACGGCCAGAGGAGTATCCATACGGACTCAAACTTATCAATGGTATTATTGAGAGAAGCAGTAAGCTTTTCTAGGGAGCGTAACTCCCGAATTCTGGTAAACAGACAAAGCTTGGAAGGAGGGGACGTCTGCTTCCAAGTATGAGCAATTAAGGATTTGGCCGCTGTTAGAATGGTGAGTAGCAATTTGGTCTGTTTCTTCCGGAGAGTCTTAGGGAACAGATTCAACGAACAAACTCCCGGGTCTCTATGAATGGTAGTTCCCAGGACTGCCGAAGCCATCCTACATACCTCTACCCAAAATGGACGAATAAGGGGGCAGTCCCAGAATATATGGAGGAGCGAACCCACATCGCCCGTGCATCTCCAACAAAGTGAAGGGATAGTATTATTTAGCTTATGGAGGAGCTCAGGTGTATGGTACCATAACATTAATAGCTTGTAATGGGACTCTTTATATGTAGTGCAAGTGGAGGATTTTGCCGCCCTTTCCCATATCACAGTCCAACATTCCGGTGGGAGTTGTCTACCCAATACTGCTTCCCATTTGTCCATGTATCGATGTCTAGCCTGGGAGCCATCAGCTGGTGAATTAAGGATTCGATATATATCTGATATCAATCCCGATGTTGAAGTGCCACATCTCACCAGTTGTTCAAAGGCAGACGGTCTCGAAACTGTGAGGGATCCCAGGCGAGACATCATAAAATGACGGATCTGTAAATAGGTATACTGCTCCGAAGACGGTAGCTCAAATCTATCCACAAGCTTATTGAAGGGGAGAAGGGTGCGTGTGAATGGGTCTACAATGTCAGCGAACTGGAACAGCTTTTTAGTACCCCATAGCCTAACCGTGTGAGATTGAAGGCTAGGCTGGAAAGCAGGAAAAAGAAGAGAGTGTAAAGGGGACGCCGGGGATAGGAGTCTGAATTTGGAGGAGCATGTAGACCATATGTGTAAGGTAAAGTTAATGGGGCCTAGCAGGTTGAGATGGGAAAAGGAAGGCGGAGAGGGATGCCAAAGAAAGGAGTTGGGATGGAAAGGGGCTAACCATATTTTTTCGATCTCAGCCCACTTCTTATAGGCTAGGTATTTAGACCATGCAGTGATTTGCCGTAAGTGAGTTGCCCAGTAATAATGTAGGATGTTAGGAACTGCGAGACCTCCTTGAGTCTTACTACTCATCATAACCGAGGCTGGGATACGGTGTCTCTTAGTAGCCCAAATGAATTAAAAAATGTCCCGTTGCAACGTTTTTATCTCGGATAGGGGTATACGTACTGGCAGGGTTTCAAAGAAATAAAGCAACTTCGGAAGAATTGTCATCTTGACCGAAGCCACTCTACCCAGGAGGGAAATGAAATGAGAGTTCCATTTGGACAATTACGTCCTAAGTTCTTTAAAAAGAGCAGGATAGTTAGCCGCATACAAAGAAGAGTACGTAGGCGTAAGATGAATTCCCAAATATTTAATGGAAGACTCAGACCATTTAAACCGGAAAACAGATTGGAGGTGTGTTACTGTAGAGCTAGGTAAGTTAAGGGGCATGATTTCGGATTTAGAGGTATTTACTTTATAGCCAGAAAGCACCCCAAACCGGGAAAGTAAATCCCTAAGCGCCGGCAAGGTCGTATGGGGAGACGACAGGGTGAGGAGGACATCATCCGCAAAGAGCATGATTTTGGACTCCTTGCCTCGAACTGATACTCCACGAATGTCTGGGCAATTCCGAACAGCCGCCGCCAGGGGTTCGATGCAAAGAACGAACAAGAGGGGAGGTAGCGGACAACCCTGGCGGGTGCCATTCCGAATCGGAAAGGTCCCAGAGATCATGTGTGGGAATTTAATGGCAGCAGTAGGTCGTGCATATAAGGCCTCAACCGCAGCCAGAAAGGGTCCCCGAAAACCACAACAACGGAGGGTCTCAAACATGAATGGCCACCCTAGAAGATCAAATGCTTTTTCAGCATCTAAACTAAGTATCAGAGCCCTCTCTGACTGCTGATTGACTGCATCAATGATGTCAATGGCTCGTCGAGTGTTATCCCCACCCTGTCGTCCAGGCACAAAACCCACCTGATCAGCATTGATAAGTGAAGGCAGCCAATAACCTAAACGGGTAGCAAGTATTTTAGTAAAGATTTTAAAGTCTGAATTTAAAAGGGAAATGGGCCTATAGTTAGCACATTCTAAAGGATCCTTTCCAGGCTTGGGGATAAGTGTAATGTATGAGTGGGATAGAGATGTGGGAATAGCTGAGCCATGCATAAAAGAGTTAAAGAGTGAAAGAAGCCTAGGGGATAAATCAGAGGAAAAGGTTTTGTAATAGAGGTATGTGAAGCCATCTGGCCCCGGTGCTCGACCCGATGGGAGAGACTTCAGCAGAATCCCTTTTACCTTGTACAAATCTCCCACCTTACCAGCACCAACCCCAGACCATCCCATTACCCCCACCATGTATAACAGATGGCGTCAGGCATTCTTCCAGCATCTTTTCATTTCTTCTGTGTCTCACAAACCTTCTTCTTTGTCATCCAAACACCTCAAACTTGGATTCGTCCGTCCACAACACTTTTTTCCAGTCTTCCTCTGCCCAATGTCTGTGTTCTTTTGCCCATCTCAATCTTTTTCTTTTATTGGCCAGTCTCAGATATGGCTTTTTCTTTGCCACCCTGCCCTGAAGCCCCAAATCCTGCAGCCGCCTCTTCACTGTAGATGGTGGCACTGGTGTTTTGCGGGGACTATTTAATGAAGATGCCTGTTAGGGACCTGTGAGGCGTCTGTTTCTCAAACTAGAGACTCTAATGTGCTTATCTTCTTGCTTAGTTGTGCAACGTGGCCTCCCACTTCTTTTTCTACTCTGGTTAGAGCCTGTTTGTGCTATCCTCTGAAGGGAGTAGTACACACCGTTGTAGGAAATCTTCAATTTCTTAGCAATTTCTCGCATGGAATAGCCTTCATTTCTAAGAACAAGAATAGGCTGTCGAGTTTCAGATGAAAGTTCTATTTTTCTGGCCATTTTGAGGGTTTAATTGACCCCACAAATGTGATGCTCCAGAAACACAATCTGCTCAAATGAAGGTCAGTTTTGTAGCTTCTGTAACGAGCTAGACTGTTTTCAGATGTGTGAACATGATTGCACAAGGGTTTTCTTATCATCAATTAGACTTCTGAGCCAATGAGCAAACACATTGTACCATTAGAAGACTGGAGTGATAGTTGCTGGAAATGGGCCTCTATCCACCTATGTAGATATTGCAGCAAAAAACAGACATTTGCAGCTAGAATAGTCATTTACCACATTAGCAATGGATAGAGTGGATTTGTTTAAAGTTATGACTAGTTAAAAGTTATCTTTATTGAAAAGTACAGTGCTTTACCTTCAAAAATAAGGACATTTCAATGTGACCCCAAACTTTTGAACGGTAGTGTGTGTGTGTGTGTGTATATATATATATATATATATATATAGTTATGAGAAAATCTTTTTTTTCCTTTTATTGTTTTCCTTGACACCAGTGTCTATGTCAGGAGGCTGGTCCCACCACACAGATTTAACTAATGCTGCCGTCTGCAAATATTAAGCCTCTCCTGATGTCTGTATATTACATGTTACCATTAGGGTAGACATTACACTAGGGGGACCTGTCTATGCAGCCTCCCCTGATGTCTATATATTACATGTTACCATTAGAATAGACATAACACTGGGGGAGCTGTCTGTGTCACTAGTGCCTCAGCCTCCCCTGATGTCTATATATTACATGGTATCATTATGGTAGACATTACACTGGAGGGAGCTGTCTATGTCACTAGTGCTGCAGCCTCCCCTTATGTCTATATAATACATGTTACCATTAGAATAGACATTATACTGGGGGAGCTGTCTGTGTCACTAGTGCTGCAGCCTCCCCTGATGTCTATATATTACATGTTACCATTAGAATAGACATTACACTGGGGGGAGCTGTCTATGTCACTAGTGCTGCAGCCTCCCCTTATGTCTATATAATACATGTTACCATTAGAATAGACATTATACTGGGGGAGCTGTCTGTGTCACTAGTGCTGCAGCCTCCCCTGATGTCTATATATTACATGTTACCATTAGAATAGACATTACACTGGGGGAGCTGTCTGTGTCACTAGTGCCTCAGCCTCCCCTGATGTCTATATATTACATGGTATCATTATGGTAGACATTACACTGGGGGGAGCTGTCTATGTCACTAGTGCTGCAGACTCCTCCCCTGATGTCTGTACAATACAGTTACCATTAGACATTACACTATAGGAAGCTGTCTGTGTCACCAGTGCTGCAGCCTCCCCTGATGTTACCATTAGAATAGATATTACACTGGGGGGAGCTGTCTGTGTCACCAGTGCTGCAGCCTCCCCTGATGTCTGTGTAATATATGTTACCATTAGTTTATACATTACACTGAGGGAAGCTGTCTGTGTCGGGAGTACTGCAGCTGTGGCACAGTGTAGCAGAGGGACTGTCAATCACTGCTCACTCAGCTTCACCAGCAGCCAGTCCTGTGGTTCCTGACACAGCCACTGGTGGCAGCAGAGAGGCCATGTCACCACTTACTGCTGCCAGCCAATAAAACCAATAAAGAAAACATCTTACCACTTGTCTATAATGGTATCATGGGCTGCTATGGTTTGCAGCTCTTACAGTCTTTTTTTATGCTAGAAGCAATCAGCAGTGCCCCCAGAGGAGAAGTGGAGTATTACATTGCGCCTATCTATGGTCTGTGTAATATATACAGGATATACGTGCCCACTCTATATGGAGCAATGTCTATAATATCTCACTGGAGGGATATACTGTACATGAGATAAATCCACCAGATCTGCAGAATTTATGGTAAATTATAGCAAATCTTTTGGACCACGTGAGCCTCTTGGTAAAGCCTGACCCTTAAAGGAGACTGGCGGCCGCTCCAGGACCATGAAATGATTCTTACCGAGTCGCTCCTTAGTTGTCCCGGCTGTGTGTTTCCTCCTTAGTTGTCCCTGTGTTTCCTCCTTAGTTGTCCCGGCTGTGTGTTCCCTTCTTAGTTGTCCCGGCTGTGGGTTTCCTCCTTAGTTGTCCCGGCTGTGTGTTCCCTTCTTAGTTGTCCCGGCTGTGGGTTTCCTCCTTAGTTGTCCCGGCTGTGTGTTTCCTCCTTAGTTGTCCCGGCTGTGGGTTCCCTCCTTAGTTGTCCCGGCTGTGGGTTTCCTCCTTAGTTGTCCTGGCTGTGTGTTTCCCCCTTAGTTGTCCCGGCTGTGGGTTTCCTCCTTAGATGTCCTGGCTGTGTGTTTCCCCCTTAGGTGTCCCGGCTGTGGGTTTCCTCCTTAGTTGTCCCGGGTGTGGGTCTCCCCTTAGGTGTCCCGGCTGTGGGTTTCCTCCTTAGTTGTCCTGAATGTAGGTCTCCTCCTTAGTTGTCCCGGCTGTCTGTTTCTTCCTTAGTTGTCCCGGCTGTGGGTTTCCTCCTTAGTTGTCCCGGATGGGGGTTTCCTCCTTAGTTGTCCCGGATGGGGGTTTCCTCCTTAGTTGTCCCGGCTGTGGGTTTTCTCTCTAGTTGTCCCAGCTGTGTGTTTCCTCCTTAGTTGTCCCAGCTGTGGGTTTCCCCCTTAGTTGTCCCGGTTGGGGGTTTCCTCCTTAGTTGTCCCGCCTGTGGGTCTCCTCATTAGTTGTCCTGGCTGTGGGTTTCCTCCTTAGTTGTCCCGGATGTATTTCCTCCTTAGTTGTCCCGGCTGTGGGTCTCCTCATTAGTTGTCCCAGCTGTGGGTTTCCTCCTTAGTTGTCCCGGCTGTGGGTTTCCTCCTTAGTTGTCCCAGCTGTGGGTTTCCCCCTTAGTTGTCCCGGTTGGGGGTTTCCTCCTTAGTTGTCCCGGCTGTGGGTTTCCTCCTTAGTTGTCCCGGCTGTGGGTTTCCTCCTTAGTTGTCCCCGATGGGGGTTTCCTCCTTAGTTGTCCCGGATGGGGGTTTCCTCCTTAGTTGTCCCGGCTGTGGGTTTTCTCTCTAGTTGTCCCAGCTGTGTGTTTCCTCCTTAGTTGTCCCAGCTGTGGGTTTCCCCCTTAGTTGTCCCGGTTGGGGGTTTCCTCCTTAGTTGTCCCGGCTGTGGGTTTCCTCCTTAGTTGTCCCGGCTGTGGGTTTCCTCCTTAGTTGTCCCGGATGGGGGTTTCCTCCTTAGTTGTCCCGGCTGTGGGTTTCCTCCTTAGTTGTCCCGGCTGTGGGTTTTCTCTCTAGTTGTCCCAGCTGTGTGTTTCCTCCTTAGTTGTCCCGGCTGGGGGTTTCCTCCTTAAGTTGTTCGGCTGTGGGTCTCCTCCTTAGTTGTCCCGGCTGTGGGTCTCCTCAGTTGTCCCGGCTGTGGGTTTCCTCCTTAGTTGTCCCGGCTGTGGGTTTCCTCCTTAGTTGTCCCGGCTGTGGGTTTCCTCCTTAGGGGTCCTGGCTGTGTGTTTCCTCCTTAGTTGTCCCGGGTGGGGGGTTTCTCCTTAGTTGTCCTGTGGGTTTCCTCCTTAGTTGTCCCGGCTGTGGGTTTCCTCCTTAGTTGTCCCGGCTTTGAGTTTCCTCTTTAGTTGTCCCGGCTGGGTGTTTCCTCCTTAGTTGTCCCGGCTGTGAGTTTCCTCTTTAGTTGTCCCGACTGGGTGTTTCCTCCTTAGTTGTCCCGGGTGGGGGGTTTCTCCTTAGTTGTCCTGTGGGTTTCCTCCTTAGTTGTCCCGGCTGTGGGTTTCCTCCTTAGTTGTCCCGGATTTGAGTTTCCTCTTTAGTTGTCCCGGCTGGGTGTTTCCTCCTTAGTTGTCCCGGCTGTGAGTTTCCTCTTTAGTTGTCCCGACTGGGTGTTTCCTCTTTAGTTGTCCCGGCTGGGTGTTTCCTCCTTAGTTGTCCCGGTTGTGGGTTTCCTCCTTAGTTGTCCCGGCTTTGGGTCTCCCCCTTAGTTGTCCAGGCTGTGGGTTTCCTCCTTAGTTGTCCCGGCTGTGGGTTTCCTCCTCAGTTGTCCCGGATGTGGGTCTCCTCCTCAGTTGTCCCGGATGTGGGTCTCCCCCTTAGTTGTCCCGGCTGTGGGTTTCCTCCTTAGTTGTCCCGGCTGTGGGTTTCCTCCTTAGTTGTCCCGGCTGTGTCTCTCCTCTTTAGTTGTCCCCGCTGTGGGTTTCCTCCTTAGTTGTCCCGGCTGTGGGTTCCCTCCTTAGTTGTCCAGGCTGTGGGTTTCCTCCTTAGCTGTCCCGGCTGTGTGTTTTCTCTTTAGTTGTCCCGGCTGTCTGTTTCTTCCTTAGTTGTCCCGGCTGTGGGTTCTCTCTCTAGTTGTTCCGGCTGTGTGTTTCCTCCTTAGTTGTCCTATGGGTTTCCTCCTTAGTTGTCCTAGCTGTAGGTTTCCTCCTTAGTTGTCCCGGCTGTGTGTTTCCTCCTTAGTTGTCCTGTGGGTTTCCTCCTTTGTTGTCCTAGTTGTAGGTTTCCTCCTTAGTTGTCCTAGCTGTAGGTTTCCTCTTTAGTTGTCCCAGCTGTGGGTTTCCTCCTTAGTTGTCCCTGCTGTGGGTTTCCTCCTTAGTTGTCCCGACTGGGGGTTTCCTCCTTAGTTGTCCCAGCTGTGGGTTTTCTCTCTAGTTGTTCCGGCTGTGTGTTTCCTCCTTAGTTGTCCCGGCTGGGGGTTTTCTCTCTAGTTGTTCCGGCTGTGTGTTTCCTCCTTAGTTGTCCCGGCTGGGGGTTTCCTCCTTATTTTTCCTAGCTGTAGGTTTCCTCCTTAGTTGTCCTGGCTGTGGTTTTCCTCCTTAGTTGACCCGGCTGTGGGTTCTCTCCTTAGTTGTCCCAGCTGTGGGTTTCCTCCTTAGGTGTCCCGGCTGTGTGTTTCCTCCTTAGTTGTCCCGGCTCTGTGTTCCCTCCTTAGTTGTCCCGGCTGTGTGTTTCCTCCTTAGTTGTCCCGGCTGTGGGTCTCCTCATTAGTTGTCCTGGCTGTGTCTCTCCTCCTTAGTTTTCCCGGCTGTGGGTTTCCTCCTTGGTTGTCCCAGCTGTGGGTTTCCTCCTTAGTTGTGCCGGATGGGGGTTTCCCCCTTAGTTGTCCCGGCTGTGGGTTGCCTCCTTGGTTGTCCCGGCTGTGGGTTTCCTCCTTAGTTGTCCCGGCTGGGGGTTTCCTCCTTAGTTGTCCCGGCTGGGGGTTTCCTCCTTAGTTGTCCCAGCTTTGGGTATCCTCCTGAGTTGTCCTGTGGGTTTCCTCCTTAGTTGTCCCGGCTGTGGGTTTCCTTCTTAGCTGTCCCGGCTGTGGGTTTCCTCCTTAGTTGTCCCGGCTGTGGGTTTCCTCCTTAGTTGTCCCGGCTGTGGGCCTCCTCCTTAGTTGTCCCGGCTGTGGGTTTCCTCCTTAGTTGTCCCGCCTGTGGGTCTCCTCATTAGTTGTCCTGGCTGTGGGTTTCCTCCTTAGTTGTCCTGGCTGTGGGTTTCCTCCTTAGTTGTCCCGGCTGTGTGTTTCCTCCTTAGTTGTCCTAGCTGTAGGTTTCCTCCTTAGTTGTCCCGGCTGTGGGTTTCCTCCTTAGTTGTCCCGGCTGTGGGTTTCCTCCTTAGTTGTCCAGGCTGTGGGTTTCCTCCTTAGTTGTCCCGGCTGTGGGTTTCCTCCTTAGGGGTCCTGGCTGTGTGTTTCCTCCTTAGTTGTCCCGGCTGGGGGGTTTCTCCTTAGTTGTCCTGTGGGTTTCCTCCTTAGTTGTCCCGGCTGTGGGTTTCCTCCTTAGTTGTCCCGGCTGTGAGTTTCCTCCTTAGTTGTCCCGGCTCGTTGTTTCCTCCTTAGTTGTCCCGGCTGGGTGTTTCCTCCTTAGTTGTCCCGGCTCGGTGTTTCCTCCTTAGTTGTCCCGGCTGGGTGTTTCCTCCTTAGTTGTCCCGGCTGTGGGTTTCCTCCTTAGTTGTCCCGGCTGTGGGTTTCCTCCTTAGTTGTCCCGGCTGAGTGTTTCCTCCTTAGTTGTCCCGGCTATGGGTTTCGTCCTTAGTTGTCCCGGCTGAGTGTTTCCTCCTTAGTTGTCCCGGCTGTGGGTTTCGTCCTTAGTTGTCCAGGCTGTGGGTTTCTTCCTTAGTTGTCCCGGCTGTGGGTTTACTCCTTAGTTGTCCCGGCTGTGGGTTTCCTCCTTAGTTGTCCCGGCTGTGGGTTCCCTCCTTAGTTGTCCCGGCTGTCTTTTTCTTCCTTAGTTGTCCCGGCTGTGGGTTCTCTCTCTAGTTGTTCCGGCTGTGGGTTTCCTCCTTAGTTGTCCCGGCTGTGTGTTTCCTCCTTAGTTGTCCCGGCTGGGGGTTTCCTCCTTAGTTGTCCCGGCTGGGGGTCTCCTCCTTAGTTGTCCCGGCTGGGGGTTTCCTCCTTAGTTGTCCCGGCTGGGGGTTTCCTCCTTAGTTGTCCCGGCTGGGGGTTTCCTCCTTAGTTGTCCCGGCTGGGGGTTTCCTCCTTAGTTGTCCCGGCTGTTTGTTTCCTCCTTAGTTGTCCCGGCTGTGGGTTTTCTCTCTAGTTGTCCCAGCTGTGTGTTTCCTCCTTAGTTGTCCCGGCTGGGGGTCTCCTCCTTAGTTGTCCCGGCTGTTTGTTTCCTCCTTAGTTGTCCCGGCTGTGGGTTTCCTCCTTAGTTGTCCCGGCTGTGGGTTTTCTCTCTAGTTGTTCCGGCTGTGGGTTTCCTCCTTAGTTGTCCCAGCTGGGGGTTTCCTTCTTATTTTTCCTAGCTGTAGGTTTCCTCCTTAGTTGTCCCGGCTGTGGTTTTCCTCCTTCGTTGTCCCGGCTGTGGGTTCTCTCCTTAGTTGTCCCGGCTGTGGGTTTCCTCCTTAGTTGTCCCGGCTGTGGGTTTCCTCCTTAGTTGTCCCGGCTGTGGGTGTCCTCCTTAGTTGTCCCGGCTGTCTGTTTCCTCCTTAGTTGTCCCGGCTGTGGGTTTCCTCCTTAGTTGTCCCGGCTGTCTGTTTCCTCCTTAGTTGTCCCGGCTGTGGGTTTCCTCCTTAGTTGTCCCGGCTGTGGGTTTCCTCCTTAGTTGTCCTGGCTGTGGGTTTCCTCCTTAGTTGTCCCTGCTGTGGGTCTCCTCCTTAGTTGTCCCGGCTGTGTGTTTCCTCCTTAGTTGTCCCGGCTGTGTGTTTCCTCCTTGGTTGTCCCGGCTGTGGGTTTCCTCCTTGGTTGTCCCGGCTGTGGGTTTCCCCCTTAGTTGTCCCGGCTGTGGGTTTCCTCCTTAGTTGTCCCGGATGGGGGTTTCCTCCTTAGTTGTCCCGGCTGTGGGTTTCCTCCTTGGTTGTCCCGGCTGTGGGTTTTCTCCTTAGTTGTCCCGGCTGTGTGTTTCCTCCTTAGTTGTCCCGGCTGTGTGTTTCCTCCTTAGTTGTGACTGCTGTGTGTTTCCTCCTTAGTTGTCCTGTGTGTTTCCTCCTTAGTTGTCCCGGCTGTGTGTTTCCTCCTTAGTTGTCCTGTGTGTTTCCTCCTTAGTTGTCCCGGCTGTGGGTTTCCTCCTTAGTTGTCCCGGCTGTGTGTTTCCTCCTTAGTTGTCCCGGCTGTGTGTTTCCTCCTTAGTTGTCCCGGCTGTGTGTTTCCTCCTTAGTTGTCCCGGCTGTGTGTTTCCTCCTTAGTTGTCCCGGCTGTGGGTCTCCTCTTTAGTTGTCCTGGCTGTGTGTTTCCTCCTTAGTTGTCCCGGCTGTGGGTTTCCTCCTTGGTTGTCCCGGCTGTGGGTTTTCTCCTTAGTTGTCCCGGCTGTGTGGTTTGGGTCATTGTCAGCTGGAAGACCCAGCCACCACCCATCCTCACGGCTCTTACTGAGAGAAGGAGGTTGTCGTATCTGGTGATACATGGCGGCATACATCCTCTCTTCTATACGCTGCAGTCATCCTGTCCCCTCTGCAGAAAAGCCCCCTAAGTATGTAGTATGTCCCTCCATCCCCCTCAATGTCTCATGGCTGTCACTATTCACCCTAATAGCCCTGGTGTCCTGCACAATGAGGAGGGGGGAGGTACAGTCATCAGCATGGTGGGGGGCACCCTCCATACATCCCAGCAGCCTCTGGTGACTCCTTCCAGGATCGTGTGAGCATTATTATAAATAAACGCCACTGAAGCGGGGAGCAGCACAGGGCAATGTTACACCGTGTTTCTCTGAATTCATTAGCAGGCGACACTTCTGCAGTGGAGATCAGTTTGGGTCTCAGATGGTGTCGGCAAAGTATAACAACAAAACAAAGAGGGAAAAAGAGAAAAGGGGCGGAAAAGCAGAAAGAGAAAAACCACATTTCCGACTTAACTGAGAAGTGACAAACTAATTTGCTGGCGGCAGTCTATCACTCCGCCTAATTCCCAGCGACACCATTCAGCTGCTGACTGCACTGACTGTCAAAGTCTATTAGCCGGGAGCCAAGAGTGCAAAGTGTTTACGGGTGCTAAAATTCATTCCACACAGTGTGCCCGAGTGACAAAAGAGGCAACAAGGAACGCTTCATGGGGGAACTCAGACTGCACCAGATACAGAGAGGATCCAAGAGACCAATGTAGACCGAGCCCAAGCCGGACCTCAGATAGTATGTACACCAGTGATACAGCACAGTATGGAAAACCACAGACAGTACATAGACCACTGTCCTGCGCACCCTGTCCTGCGCTCCCAGTCCTGCGCTGCCAGTCCTGCGCTGCCTGTCCTGTGCTCCCAGTCCTGTTCTCCCAGTCCTGTTCTCCCAGTCCTGTTCTCCCTGTCCTGTGCTCCCTGTCCTGTGCTGCCAGTCCTGTGCTGCCAGTCCTGTGCTGCCAGTCCTGTGCTGCCAGTCCTGCGCTGCCAGTCCTGCGCTGCCAGTCCTGCGCTCCCTGTCCTGCGCACCCTGTCCTGCGCTCCCAGTCCTGCGCTCCCAGTCCTGCGCTCCCAGTCCTGCGCTCCCAGTCCTGTGCTCGCTGAGCTGTCCCTACATTACACATCAGCCAGACCTAAGCAGAAAAGGCCGGAGCAGCGGAGCACAGCAGGAGCCAGCACAGGTGAGTATTACCAGGGGGCAAACTAATATGGGCTGTGCTGCCCAAGCTGCGGAACTACAACCCTCATCATGTCTTGTTAATTGCTGAGGAATTTAGCACTATTGCCCATAAAGAGGGATGTGTTTTTTCTCTTACTGCTTTCCTCTTTTTTCCCTCTTTTTATTTTTCCCTAGAAATGAGTGTTTGCCCGGCCCTGTTATCCGCATGTATTACGCTTCTCTTCATACACCTCATCCTGACTGGTGCGCGTCATGTGGTTCTCCCAGCCTGGACTGTGTCTGTACCTGGAAGACCCTCGCAGCAATGGTATCCGCAGCTCAGACCTCCCTCCTATTCGGATACATCTTACCCGCTGTGAAACATTGTATCCAATCTGGACACATCCGCAGCTCAGACCTCCCTCCTATTCGGATACATCTTACCCGCTGTGATACATTGTATCCAATCTGGACACATCCGCAGCTCAGACCTCCCTCCTATTCGGATACATCTTACCTGCTGTGATACATTGTATCCAATCTGGACACATCAGCAGCTCAGACCTCCCTCCTATTCGGATACATTTTACCTCCTGTGATACATTGTATCCGTATAGAGTCCAGGTTTTAGATTATTTTCTAATCAATTGTACCAGACCCTCAGCTGTGAGAAGTTTCCCCAAAAACGATTAATCTTCATTTATATGAAGCCTGTAATGCTGGATATGATGGAGCTTTCCTGTGGGACTTACGGGGGACGTCTTCTTCAACAGGGGGGGGGGGGGGGTTGGAGTATATAGCTGTCCGGGGTCATCGGGTCATCAGAACAGACTGTTCCGGGGACTATTAGATAATAAGGTTAGATGTGCACAAGAAATGCTCAAACAATTCGGTCTAAACCCTGAGATTGACTGAAGAGCTGACAATCAGTGACCCTGACCTCCGACCTGCAGAAGGATGTGGCAGTGTTATTGTAGGGATTACCGCTCACTCATGTGTATGGAGACGAGAGACCTGGGGTTGTCTAACCATGCAGAGATTACATTAAAAGAGCGGTGTCAGCTTCACATTAAAGGGGAACTCTGGAGAAAATATTTTTCTTCCAAACCAACTGGTTTCAGAAAGTTATATAGATTTGTAATTTACTTCTATTAAAAAATCTCCAGTCTTCCAATACTTATCAGCTGATGTATGTGCTGCAGGAAGTGGTGTATTCTTTCCAGTCTGACACAGTGCTCTCTGCTGCCACCTCTGTCCATGTCGCCCCCTTCACCCCCCCCCCAGGCATACTCAGTGGAAAGTGCCGATTTGCGAATATTTTATTCGTAAATCGGCAATTTGCGAATAAAATAATGCGCAAATCGGCACTTTCCGCCGAAAATCATCCGTACGCCGGATGATACATGTCCCCCTAAGTCTGCAATAAGTCTGAACTAAGCATGCACTAAGTGTGCAATAAGTCTGCACTAAGCCTTCAATAAGTCTGCAATAAGCCTGCACTAAGTCTGCAGTAAGTCTGCACTGTCTGCAATAAGCCTGCACTAAGTCTGCAGTAAGTCTGCACTAAACCTGCAATAAGTCTGCATTAAACCTGCAATAAGTCTTAACTAAGGGTGGTATTACACGGGCCGAGCAGGGCCCGATAATACCTGTAAACGAGCAGCGATCTGCTAGATCGTTGCTCGTTTACTGGGCCTATTACACGGCCCGATAATCGTTTGACAAGAGCTGCAAGGACATCGTTACCGATGTCCTTGCAGCCCTTGCTAAACTGGCATACATTACCCATCCACGTTCCAGGGCTGCTCCTGCGTCCGCTTCTCCCGGGGGTCCCGCGCGCTCTCTAGCGTCACAGCAGCCTGTCAGCTGGTAGGCCGCTCAGCCAATCACAGGCCGGGACCGCCGCGGCCTGTGATTGGCTGAGCGGCCTATCAGCTGACAGGCCTCTGTGACGCTAGAGTGCGCGCGGGACGCAGGGAGAAGCGGACGGCAGGAGCAGCCCTGGAACGTGGATGGGTAATGTATATCGTTAGTCGCCGGCCACGCACCGCTATTACACGCAGCGGTGCGCGGTCGGCGCCCGACGAAAATAGGTTCTAAACTTTATCAACGATCAGCCGATGATCGTTGTCATCGGCTGATCGTTGCATTTATTACACGGAGCGATAATCGGCCGAATCGGGCCAATTCGGCCGATTATCGTTCCGTGTAATACCACCCTAAGCCTGCACTAAGTCTGCAATAAGTCTGAACTAAGCCTGCACTAAAGGGTGGGTTCACATGCCGAAAGAAGTGACATGCCTTCACTATAAGTCTGCACTGTCTGCAATAAGTCTGCACTAAGCCTGTACTAAGTGTGCAATAAGCATGCACTAATGCTGGGTTTACACGGAACGATAATTCGCCCAATCGAACGATTAACGATTTTGAAGCAACGATTTGGTTTTTATAACGATCAGCGTTTAGATGGAGAAAAATCCTTAGAAGATTTGTAAGAAAAATCGTTATTGCGATCGTTTTTAAGATCACTTAAGCCCATATTTTACATGAGGGGGGAATCTTTAAAAGACTGTTTACACGAAGCGATCTGCGAATTTTTAGCGAACGACCAACGACGATTTGAGAACATGTTAAAAGATCAAAATTAATGATTTTTCGCTCATCGCCTGATCGTTTGCTGTGTTTACACGGAACGATTATCGCTCAAATGCGATCGTTATTGCGAAACTTCGAGCGATAATCGTTCCGTGTAAATGCTGCGGCTGCGTTCACACTACGTATATTTCAGTCAGTATTGCAACCAAAACCAGGAGTGGATTAAAAACACAGAAATGATCTGTCCACACAATGTTGAAATTGAGTGGATGGCCGCCATATAACAGTAAATAACGGCCATTATTTCGATATAACAGCCGTTGTTTTAAAATAACAGCAAATATTTGCCATTAAATGGCGGCCATCCACTCAATTACACCATTGTGTGAACAGAGCCTTTCTGTGTTTTTAATCCACTCCTGGTTTTGGTTGCAATACTGACTGAAATATACGTAGTGTGAACGCAGCCCTAGTCTGCAATACGTCTGCAATACGTCTGTAATACGTCTGCACTAAGTCTGCTCTGCACTAAGTCTGCACTAAGCCTGCACTAAGGGTGCATTTACACAGAAAGATTATCTGCCAAAAATCTGAAGCCAAAGCCAGGAATAGATTTGAAAATAGGAAAAAAACTCAGTGTTTCCTATATGACCAGATCTCTGTTTATAGTCTGTTTCTGGCTTTGGCTTCATATCTTTGGCAGATAATCTGTCAGATAATCTTTCTGTGTAAATGGACCCATAGGCTAGGTTCACACTACGTATATGTCCAGCCGCATATTTTTCGCGGCCGGACATATACGTATGAAACTCCGGCCAGGACTTTACGCAAGTTGCGGCCGGATACGTACGGACTGCGAACTTACGCCCGTAGCGTACTTACGCTTCCCGAGCGCTCTTCGCAGCGATCTGACAGCGGTCTTTTACTTGGAAATCTTCGCCTAGCCCCGGACACCCCACAGAACCTTTTGGATTGGAACAAAAAGCTGGCAAAATGAAGATATCACCACTACGTACGGGACCGCATGTTACGCTACGGGCGTAAGTTACGGCATTTCCGTCCCGAAACAACGGTCTGGTTCATTTTTTATGGTGCTGCATACGATCCGGGCGTAAGTTCATACGTAGTGTGAACTGTGCGGCCGTAGATCGTATACTTTACATTGTACGCAAACTACGTAAGTTTCCGTAAGTTTCACGGAACGCGCTACGGCCGGAAACTTACGTAGTGTAAACGTAGCCCCAGGGTGCGTTTACACAAAGAGATTTATCTGACAGATTTTGGAAGCCAAAGCCAGGAATGGATTTGAAAAGAGGAGAAATCTCAGTCTTTCGTTTATGACCTGTTCTCTGTTTATAGTCTGTTCTGGCTTTGGCTTTAAAAATCTGTCAGATAAATCTCTCTGTGTAAACGCACCATTAGTCTGCACTAAGTCTGCACTAAGCCTGCACTAAGCCTGCAATACATCTGCACTAAGCCTGCAATTTACATGCGGTTGTGCAGGAAATCTGCAGCGCCCCCACCTGTGTGAACGCTCCTGCACCCGGCGCTGTATTTCTTAATGTTCTATAAATAACCGTTCAGCGTGGCGTTTCCCAACATGGATAAGAGCGCGCTGTACGAACGCCTCCCTCATCTGTATCTCCTCCGACTTTTGAAGTTGTTTAGTTGACGTCCCTCCCAGAATCCTTTGTGCTCCGGCTACACAGGTAAAGCGAGAGCTGTCAGCGCCTGCACGTTTATCAGAAGCATGAAATTGCCCATAGGGGGAACTCTCTATAGGACGCGGCGTTGCGTCGGATTTGCATAATCACAAGTTCATGAAATGCTGACTCCGTTCCTAATTGATTTTCACAATTGGCTAACAAGACTGAAGTTTCATAGATTAATTGGTAGGATGCGGGGCGGAGGGCGGATTTCACATGCAGCCTCTTATATAAGCGCTCGCTGGCAGGTTGGGAACGTGCAGTAACACTTGGCTCAGTAATTGGCTCAGCAACACCTGGATCCCAGATGTAATGAGGCCGTCTTGTTGTTTGTGCCATATGTTTGGGTGTTCTGTGAAAACTCAGGAACAAAACATTTCATGACGATCTGGAGCGCGCACAGCCGACATGGCGAGATACCGGCTCATGTGTTGTGTTCTCATGTACCATCGGTGGTAAAGGCTCAATGTCTGCCGCCCGCGCACTCCTTATCTAGTAGTGCCACATCTTAGTCCTACTCTTAGGGCCCTATTATACAGCCACATCTTAGTCCTACTCTTAGGGCCCTATTATACAGCCAGATTTATCCAAAGATAGCCAGGAATGGATTTGAAAAGAGGAGAAATCTCAGTCTTTCCTTTATGACCTGTTCTCTGTTTATAGTCTTTTCCTGGCTTTGGCTTCGATGATCTGTCAGATAAAACTGTCTGTGTAATAAGGCCTTTAGCCTGGGTTCACACTAGTACAATATTAAATTCAAAAGGCCTGGCCCAAACACCAGTCCGGTCACCTGAACAGCTGTCATTTCAAATCAAGAGATTGGGAGCCAGGCTGGGACTTGTGGCAGTAATCCGGTTCCAAAATGTATCCGTATTACAGTAGTGTGAGAAGAGGCTGGTGGAGGATAAAGAATGGGCCCCTTCATGTCCTGTACCACTGTCCCCTCTAATGTACTGTACCACTGTCCTCTCTAATGTACTGTGCCACTGTCCCCTCTAATGTACCGTACCACTGTCCTCTAATGTATTGTACCACTGTTCCCTCTAATGTACTGTACCACTGTCCCCTCTAATGTACTGTACCACTGTCTCCTCTAATGTACTGTACCACTGTCCTCTCTAATGTACTGTGCCACTGTCCCCTCTAATGTACTGTACCACTGTCCTCTAATGTATTGTACCACTGTTCCCTCTAATGTACTGTACCACTGTCCCCTAAAATGTACTGTACCACTGTCCTCTCTAATGTACTGTACCACTGTCCTCTAATGTACTGTGCCACTGTCCCCTCTAATGTACTGTACCACTGTCCTCTAATGTACTGTACCACTGTCCTCTAATGTACTGTACCACTGTCCCCTATAATGTACTGTACCACTGTCCTCTCTAATGTACTGTACCACTGTCCTCTAATGTACTGTACCACTGTCCCCTAATGTACTGTACCACTGTCCCCTAATGTACTGTACCACTGTCCTCTAATGTACTGTACCACTGTCCTCTCTAATGTACTGTACCACTGTCCTCTCTAATATACTGTACCGCTGTCCTCTCTAATGTACTGTACCACTGTCTGCCCCTTCATGTACTGTACCTCTATCCTCTCTAATGTACTGTACCACTGTCCCCTCTAATGTACTGTACCACTGTCCCCTCTAATGTACTGTACCACTGTCCTCTCTAATGTACTGTACCACTGTCTGCCCCTTCATGTACTGTACCACTGTCCCCTGTAATGTACTGTACCACTGTCCCCTATAATGTACTGTACCACTGTCCTCTCTAATGTACTGTACCACTGTCCTCTAATGTACTGTACCACTGTCCTCTAATGTACTGTACCACTGCCCCCTCTAATGTACTGTACCACTGCCCTCTCTAATGTACTGTACCACTGTCCTCTAATGTACTGTACCACTGTCCTCTCTAATGTACTGTACCACTGTCCTCTAATGTACTGTACCACTGTCCTCTCTAATGTTCTGTACCACTGCCCCCTCTAATGTACTGTACCACTGCCCTCTCTAATGTACTGTACCACTGTCCTCTAATGTACTGTACCACTGTCCTCTCTAATGTACTGTACCACTGTCCTCTAATGTTCTGTACCACTGTCCCCTCTAATGTTCTGTACCACTGTCCTCTCTAATGTACTGTACCACTGTCCCCTCTAATGTACTGTACCACTGTCCCCTCTAATGTACTGTACCACTGTCCCCTCTAATGTACTGTACCATTGTCTTCTCTTATGTACTGTGTAACTCTATGCCCCCTCATGTACTGTACCACTGTCTGCCCTGCCAGCCTCTCTTGTGGCCACCTACATCCTTCTGCCTTCGGCCACAAGAGGCCACTTTCTCCTTTTGCTTCCCAGGGCAGGAGTAACAACACTCTTTTGTTCACAGGGCTTAAAGGAAGAGGTGAGTATGAGTGTTTGTTATAATAAAGGCTATGCTGCCTACAAAGGGGGAAATTACCTACAGGGGAGGGTGTTTACTGCTGGGGTGATTGCTTGGGGGGACAAGGTCTTACCAACAGGGGGATTGACTAAAGGAAGGATTACCTACAGGGGGCTTACTACAAGGGTAAAACCTACATTGGGGATGCAATTTGGGGCGGCTAACTACTAGGGGGCCTACATGGAGCATAGGTACATGGGGGATTCTATTTCCTGAGAAGGCTAAAGGCCCTATTCCACGGAATGATTATCGTTCATAAACTCGCTCCATCAACCGCTCGTTAACGATCACTAAACAATTTTTTTTAGTGAACGATAACACATAACACACGTGGGAACGTGAACGATATATGTAGTGTAACAATTATTTTGCGTTCGTTACATGGTTATTTAAAACGTTTGCCGGGTTGATCATGACCATTCGACACACCTACTTTTTTTTAAACCTTTTTCTGAAAGACTGAAGGATTTCTAATTTTAGGAACCGATTAGCGAATTATCTTTCAAAGACCAACAAATTTTTTTTGACATGCTGAAAAACAATTTTGAACGACAATATAACGATTTCGCCTTTGTCGTTCACTCGTTTACACCAATTCCACGAACCAATTATCTTTAACGAGCGGTCGTTGGAGCGAGTTTATGAAAGATAATCGTTCCGTGGAATAGGGCCTTAATAGGGGAGGGAGAAGACATTCTATACTATATGGGAGGTTTCCCCTTCATGGGGCCTGAATACTATTTGGAGGCACATATTGGGCATAACTGCTTATATGGGGCACAGAGAGGGCACTGCTACTATGTGAAGTAATACACTTGCTGCCCCAATCACCATTAAAATAATATCAGAAGCGCCTGTAAAACAATGTTCTATTTATTTAGAAAAAAAATTCAGATTTTGTCCATATCAACCAGCCCTAGCTGCCAGGGATAGGATAGGGATAGGAGAGGGGTAGGAGAGGAGATGAATAGGAGAGGGGTAGGAGATGAATAGGAGAGGGGTAGGAGATGTATAGGAGATGGGTAGGAGATGGATAGGAGAGGGGTAGGAGATGGATAGGAGAGGGGTTGGAGAGGGGTAGGAGATTGATAGGAGAGGCATAGGAGAGGGGTAGGAGATGGGTAGGAGATGGATAGGAGAGGAATAGGAGAGGGATAGGAGATGGGTAGGAGAGGGGTTGGAGAGGGGTAGAAGATGGATAGGAGAGGGGTAGGAGATGGATAGGAGAGGCGTAGGAGATGGATAGGAGAGGCGTAGGAGATGGATAGGAGAGGGGTAGGAGATGGGTAGGGGTGGATAGGAGATGGGTAGGAGATGGGTAGGAGATGGATAGGAGAGGGATAAGAGAGGGGTAGGAGATGGGTTGGAGAGGGGTAGGAGATGGATAGGAGAGGGATAGGAGAGGGGTTGGAGAGGGGTAGGAGATGGATAGGAGAGGAATAGGAGATGGGTAGGAGAGGGGTTGGAGAGGGGTAGGAGATGGATAGGAGAGGGGTAGGAGATGGATAGGAGAGGCGTAGGAGATGGATAGGAGAGGGGTAGGAGATGGGTAGGGGTGGATAGGAGATGGGTAGGAGATGGGTAGGAGAGGGATAAGAGAGGGGTAGGAGATGGGTTGGAGAGGGGTAGGAGATGGATAGGAGAGGGATAGGAGAGGGGTTGGAGAGGGGTAGGAGATGGATAGGAGAGGGGTAGGAGATGGATAGGAGAGGGATAAGAGAGGGGTAGGAGATGGGTTGGAGAGGGGTAGGAGATGGATAGGAGAGGGATAGGAGAGGGGTTGGAGAGGGGTAGGAGATGGGTTGGAGAGGGGTAGGAGATGGATAGGAGAGGGATAGGAGAGGGGTTGGAGAGGGGTAGGAGATGGATAGGAGAGGGGTAGGAGATGGATAGGAGAGGGGTAGGAGAGGAATAGGAGAGGGATAGGTGAGGGGTAGGAGATGGATAGGAGAGGGGTAGGAGATGGATAGGAGAGGGGTAGGAGAGGCATAGGAGATGGGTAGGAGAGGAATAGGAGAGGGGTAGGAGAGGGATAGGAGAGGGATAAGAGAGGGGTAGGAGATGGATTGGAGAGGGGTAGGAGATGGATAGGAGAGGGGTAGGAGATGGATAGGACAGGGGTAGGAGAGGAATAGGAGAGGGATAGGTGAGGGGTAGGAGATGGATAGGAGAGGGGTAGGAGAGGGATAGGAGAGGCATAGGAGATGGGTAGGAGATGGATAGGAGAGGGGTAGGAGATGGATAGGAGAGGGGTAGGAGAGGGGTAGGAGAGGCATAGGAGATGGGTAGGAGAGGAATAGGAGAGGGGTAGGAGAGGAATAGGAGATTCTGCTTATATGGGGCACAGAGAGGGCACTGTTACTATGTGAAGTAATACACTTGCTGCCCCAATCACCATTAAATTAATATCAGAAGCGTCTGTAAAATAATGTTCTATTTATTTAGAAAAAAAATGGAGATTTTGTCCATATCAACCAGCCCTAGCTGCCAGGGATAGGAGAGGGGTAGAAGATGGGTAGGAGAGGGATAGGAGATGGATAGGAGATGGGTAGGAGAGGAATAGGAGAGGGGTAGGAGAGGGATAGGAGAGGGGTAGGAGATGGATAGGAGAGGCATAGGAGATGGGTAGGAGATGGATAGGAGAGGAATAGGAGAGGGGTAGGAGAGGGGTAGGAGAGGGATAGGAGAGGGGTAGGAGATGGATAGGAGAGGCATAGGAGATGGGTAGGAGATGGATAGGAGAGGAATAGGAGAGGGGTAGGAGAGGAATAGGAGAGGGGTAGGAGAGGGATAAGAGAGGGGTAGGAGAAGGATAGGACAGGGGTAGTAGAGGGATAGAAGAGGGATAGTATATGAATAGGAGAGGGGTTGGAGATGGATAGGACAGGGGTAGGAGATGGATAGGACAGGGGTAGGAGAGGGAGAGTATATGGATAGGAGAGGGGTAGGAGATGGATAGGAGAGGCATAGGAGATGGATAGGAGAGAAATAGGAGAGAGGTAAGAAAGGGGTAGGAGAGGGATAGGAGATGGGTAGGAGATGGATAGGAGAGGGGTAGGAGAGGAATAGGAGAGGTTTAGAAGATGGATTAGAAAGGGGTAGGAGAGCAATAGGAGATGGATAGGCAAGGGGTAGGAGAAGGATAGGAAAAGGATAGGAGAGGGGTAGGAGAGGGATAGGAGAGGGGAAGGACAGGGGAAGGACAGGGATAGGAGAGGGATAGTATATGGATAGGAGAGGGGTAGGAGATGGATAGGAGAGGGGTAGGAGAGGAATAGGAGAGGGGTAAGATAGGGGTAGGAGAGGGATAGGAGAGGGGAAGGACAGGGATAGGAGAGGGGTAGGACAGGGATAGGAACCAGCATGAGGAGCAGCGGGGAGTTATGGTCCAGGCACAGCTGGGGTCACGTGTGAGGTTCAGGGGGATGGTGGCCGTCACATTAGAAAGAAAAAGCGATGACTTTACCAAAACGCCAAAATGCTGGTTGATTTTTTGTATAGTGAAAACTAATATGCATGTTTTCCGAGTATGTCCGGACAATGCTTTTTGTGTTACTCCCCAACACTTTGCCAGCGGGGTATCTGGGGTTACATGCTGCCAAGTCTGGTTCCTTTGAGGGTCAACTACCAAGACTACCAGCTTTGCCCCAACTTGAAGGATTTCTTTTTTCTGCAGGCCTCAAGAGGTAGCCCAGCGTCACACTTCCACTTGTCTTAGGCCGCATTCACATGATCCGTGTTCTGCTTGGAACACAGACGTGGAATGCCTGTACAGGAGTCCCCCCTGCACGGGCAGCATCTCTGATGTGATGCTGGGAGTGGGGAACTGCATGAATATGCGCCGTGCTGTACTGAAGCAGCCATGTAGCTCTGTCATTATAGCGTGGAGCATATATATATACAGTTCCCCCGCTCCCTGCATCTTATCACACATGTTGCCCAGATGGGGATGACGACTCTGTTACAGGCATTCCACGTCCGTGTTCTAAGCGGAACATGGAACCTGTGAATGCGGCCTCAAAGGGTAATCGTTGTCAAGAACCTCCAGTCGCTGTGGACATTCTCTGCTGTTTTAAGTGATTTCTGTCACCTTAGGGACCACTCAGGTCACTCGCTGACTTTGTAGAGGTAACGTTCCTCCATCTGTTCTTCTGGTGTCACTTGTGTTGGGACTCCCCAAGATCAGCACACATCTCTCCTGAAATACTCTGTGCTGTTGTGAGACTCTGCTGATTCTACTATGTAACTCTCAGTCTGTGGCCACCATCTGCAGAATAATACCAGGCTCTCCAGTAATATCAGTCTCTAGAAATGTTATCTGGAGTCATGAATGGAGAAGCACAACATTCTGGGTTCTGGTGAAATCTGCCGACTCGGACGTTTCATTTCCTCCCTATACAGTACACGTCACATGATCTGATATTAACCCCTTCATAACCTGCGTTATAAATGACATTTTGAACTGCTACAATTTATACATGAGAATAACAACGGGGACATCCCTGATCCTCAGAGCTCCTGCACTTTACATTGTCCCTCACATACAGTTTCCCATGGAAGCAGCGCCAAGCCAAGTCCCAAAACTTCAAGGGGATCCTGATGGAATTCAATAGGCCCAAACCAACCTCCAGATCCTGGCTTGGGCAATCCTTGAGCGCCAGCGGTTTTTGGAAATGGGATGACAGGACCCTATTGTCAAGGAATTTCCTCGACAGAGTCCTAATCTCCCACATCCCCAAACCCCACCGACGAATGACCTTCAGAACCAGGGGAGCATAAGCCGGAAGATGCCCATGTGGTGTGCGGAGATCCTTCACTTGCCCTTCTGTCTCCCATTCCTGGAAGAAAGGCTGAAACCATCCCCTACAGGAGAATACCCACGGAGGAGCCCTCTCTTTCCAGAGGTTTTCAATGTTGGTCTTAAGAAAGGTATTCACCAGGAACACCACGGGGTTGACCATACACAACCCCCCTTGTCTCCTCGTACGGTAAGTAACCTCCCTCTTGACTAGGTTCAGTCTATTCCCCCATAACAGTTGGAAGAACACACTGTAGACCCGAGTCCAGAACGGTTCTGGCAAAATGCAAACACTGCCCAGATATATCAGCACAGGCAGCATGAAGGTGCTGATCAGGTTAACCCTTTCCCTGAGGGTCAAAGACCAACCCTTCCACTGATCCACCTTCTGAGCGGTGGTTCCTGGCATTTTCTCATACTCACAGAGGCTCTCAGCAATCCGGAGACCATAGCCGGGTGCAGGCTCCTGGGCCTGCTGCACTCCCCAATCCTCCTGCACCCATCTGTGGTATCCCACCACGGGTGTTGGTATTGGTTAGGCCTCCTTGCAAAAGCCTGTACTTTTTTGTAAGTGGTGATGTAGTAGTGGTAAAGTTTCGCCACTAGATGTCGCTGTTGTAGATATTTGTACTCAGTAGCTGCACAGCTGAAGTATGGAAAGAATTATCCTTTGCCTATGTGTCACATGGATCCGTGAACTAGTGAGAGTGGCTACTTCTTCTGTCCTATCATCTCCTTCTTTACTTCTTCTTTGTGTACTCTTCACCTATTCACAGCACACCTTACAGGGAGCTGTAGAAAGGAAATCACCTGGGTAGAGGAAGTTTAGGTTTTTTTTGTATTGGACTTTGTAGGGGAAGGACGCAAGCTAGAAAGCTCCCCACAGTGGTTCCTTTGGGCCCTGGCCCTCTGCCAGGTCACCAGTCTTACTAAGGTTCCTGTATGGAGAGGAAGCAAGACAGGACGCACCTAACAGTTTTCCTTCAAGTAACCTTACTCAGCACTATGCAGTGTTAAAACCTTTATAGGAGAGCACAAGTCAGAGATCATCTCAACCCACGCTGTGGACTAAGAAAGTCACAGTGCAGGACAGGATCCCCAAAGGCAGAAATCTAGGAACTGATCTGGATAGAGCAAAGTTGCTAGAAGCCTATGAACTCTATATCGCAGCTCGGGTGTCAGCAGGGAACCTTCAGCATTCTGCTCATCCCAGGTAACAAGATCTGGGGCTTGTGTCACCCTCTAGGACAGGTCCCCCGATACTGATAGGGCAATAGGTGGTTCATTCCGACAAGAGTCAATGCACGGGCACAAGTATTCCTTCTCAAGTATTCTACTATTTCTACCTCATCCTCCAACATCCCGGCAGAGAACAGTACTACTTGGGTTGGGACTCTCACAACCTTCTCCTCTCTGCTCCTCTGGTTCTTCTGTATACCTCTCAGCTTGCAACCCAGTCAGCACGACTGTACCGCTATCTATACTCTCACTACAGATCTGGATCCTGAACTTTTAAGTGTCATATCAAATATCAAGTACTCTGTCAGTGCACGGCTGTATGTTCTGCTGAACCGAAGTACCTTCAGAGTAAACAGGATTTTATTTATGATAAAGAGGCACTGTGATACTTCATCCCGCACCAACACAGTATACACACACTCCTTGGGACATTTCCCCTTTCTGTGGGTGGCAGATTGGATAGTCCGGGAGGGTCACTACACCACTCCGGCCATCCGTGACTACACTAACCCAAGGGACCCCGTAGAAACCCAGCAGGTCACTGAACACAGGGGAACATGGTACAACCGGCCCTCTCAAATAAAAGCAGGTGTGCCATCACACATGTGTTCCCAACCGGCAATGGCATCACGACATACCATTCTAGGGTCCAGCTATATCTCGGCCAACCACCACAGAAGTGCTCTACCATCTGGCAAGTGATCGGCTGTACCTCTGCCATAGCACCGCGGGGGCTCACCACACATCCATGGGCAGACAGCAGTCCTGACTGCTTTCCACAATACCTGTAGCATTCCCAGAACTTCTTAAACTTGTGGTTCCACAATTTGTAGTACAATTTGTGACTACCCTTTTTATACACAGGATATACAGGGGGCGGGGCTGTGACTATCTCTATACACATGATATACAGGGGGCGGGGCTGTGACTACCTCTCTATACACATGATATACAAGGGGCGGGGCTGTGACTACCTCTCTATACACATGATATACAGGGGGCGGGGCTGTGACTACCTCTCTATACACATGATATACAGGGGCAGGGCTGTGACTACCTCTTTATACACATGATATACAGAGGGCGGGGCTGTGACTACCTCTTTATACACATGATATACATGGGGCAGGGCTGTGACTACCTCTATACACATGATATACAGGGGGCTGGGCTGTGACTACCTCTCCATACACGATATACAGGGGGCGGGGCTGTGACTACCTCTTTATACACATGATATACAGGGGGCAGGGCTGTGACTACCTCTATACACATGATATACAGGGGGTGGGCTGTGACTACCTCTTTATACACCTGATATTCAGGGGGTGGGGCTGTGACTACCTCCTTATACACATGATATACAGGGGACGGGGCTGTGACTACCTCTCTATACACATGATATACAGGGGGCGGGGCTGTGACTACCTCTCTATACACATGATATACAGGCTGGGTGTCAGCAGTGATAGATGAGTAGCTATTCCCGTAGTATAAGGTGTGTGGATCTCATGTCCAATCCCATCATTATATTATATATCAGTGATGTCACACAGGGGGCGGGGCTGTGACTACCTCTCAGACATGATATAGGGGCTGGTTGCCAGCAATAGTAGACATTTCTATAGTATACGTTGTGTTGATCGCCGAGTCTATAATAAATAGTTATCTCTTGTCTCCTCGTCAGTATAATGATCAGCGTCTGGAGGGGTTCGTCTGGATTTCGGGCTGAGCCGGGACACGTCTGTGAGATAAGTGCAGGTGACTCTACTTGATAACGTGTTGAATTATTCAGCAAATAGTCCATTGAAATTGGAATTGTGAGCGGGGGGAGGGGAGGAGCGGAGCGTGAGGGTAATCGAGAGAAAGTAAACACAGACTATGTTGTCACTTGACTTCTTAAGTAAAAGCCAACACGCGGCGCGGTGAGACGGTGAATCTGGTTTCTCCCAATTAAATTTAACAAGTGCCGTCTTTGAATGTTTCATGAGAGTCTGTCCTCGCTCCCCCCCTCCCCCTCCCCGGGACACTCGGCACGTTCGCTATTAGCCGCCGTCTTTAAGTTGCATCAATAATTTCTTAATGACTTGGGCTCGGGCTGACGTGGCTCCGGGAGGGAGACGAGCGACCCTGTCGCTTCCACCGCTGTGTGCGGTTCCTCTGCGGAGCAGCGGTCACGTCCGTGTCGCCTCCTGTCTGATCCATTGTCACTTAATTATCAGGACAAGCAGAGCAGTCACCCTACCCTGGCCCGGCTTCAAAGCCTCGCACGTCCCTATCAGCCGCCAGCATCGCTAGATTTCAATTAATGGTTCAGATGCATGGAAGGCGGTGAGCAGCGATGTTGCAGGCTGGCGCAGCTGGAGAGGTGTGATAGCGCAGGCGGCAGGAGGATCTGTATAAGTTGTCTTCATCTTCCAGACCTGCTGTCCCCTCTAAAGTGATAATATGTCACTTATAAGTGGTGGCGGGGGCAGGGCACACATTATGTTCAGTTAAACTGAGTCATCAAAAAGTAACAATTACGATCAGTGACGGAGTCGCGAGGTCTAAGGGTCCATAGTATGGATCTGTGGCGTATAAAGCTGAACCGTGCGGCCTATAGGTTCCTACTGATCCATACTGTATTAGTCCAGGTCAGTGGGGCAGGAAGAAGCCCCCCGATAACTTCTCAGCCACTAATATCACCTTGGTTGCTGTGAAATGTCCCATAGTGGATCATGCGTCACCACGTCCAGTGAACCTGCCCCCATTTCATGTTCCCCGAGGTTTGGCCAAGGCCGTTTTAATACATCAGTGGGCTCGGTGCGGCTCTGTCACTACAGTGCCGCAGCGATTCAAAAAGTTTCCCCGCTGCCGGCATGATACTGACACATCAAGCCGGGCAGGGAACGAACTTCTTTAATTCCTTTCCCGTCCGAAACGTATGCAAATTTACGAATTTGTGAATGCCCCCTAAGCGAGTGCCAGTAACAATACCCCTGTACATGCCCCACACAAGTCCTGGCCAGTAATAATACCCCTGTATATGCCCCACACAAGTCCTGGCCAGTAATAATACCCCTGTATATGCCCCACACAAGTCCTGGCCAGTAATAATACCCCTGTACATGCCCCACACAAGTCCTGGCCAGTAATAATACCCCTGTACATGCCCCACACAAGTCCTGGCCAGTAATAATACCCCTGTATATGCCCCACACAAGTCCTGGCCAGTAATAATACCCCTGTATATGCCCCACACAAGTCCTGGCCAGTAATAATACCCCTGTATATGCCCCACACAAGTCCTGGCCAGTAATAATACCCCTGTATATGCCCCACACAAGTCCTGGCCAGTAATAATACCCCTGTATATGCCCCACACAAGTCCTGGCCAGTAATAATACCCCTGTATATGCCCCACACAAGTCCTGGCCAGTAATAATACCCCTGTATATGCCCCACACAAGATACATCCAAAATGGAGACACACTTTCTATATAAATAATTGCTCAATATAGAGCTCCTTCAATACCTATGACCAACACAGTCTCAACAAAGTACAAACAATCCTCCAAAACAAAAAAGAGAGACCTTTTGTGTGATATATAAATCAAAATAGACTAAATTCTTATATAGTAATCGTATTCTTATATAGTATAATAGTATGCCCCACACAAGTCCTAGAACTGCAGCTCCATCCTTTATCTACAAGCTGCTGCTGCTGCTGTGTTATCAGGGTTATACAGTTACTATACATTATACACCACATGCTGCTATACTGTACAGTAACTTATATATCACATATCCAGCTGCAGTGTTATCAGGGTTATACAGTTACTATACATTATACACCACATGCTGATTGCTATACTGTACAGTAACTTATATATCACATATCCAGCTGCAGTGTTATCAGGGTTATACAGTTACTATACATTATACACCACATGCTGCTATACTGTACAGTAACTTATATATCACATATCCAGCTGCTGTGTTATCAGGGTTATACAGTTACTATACATTATATACCACATGCTGATTGCTATACTGTAGAGTAACTTATATATCACATATCCAGCTGCTGCTGTGGTATCAGGGTTATACAGTTACTAGACATTATACACCACATGCTGCTATACTGTACAGTAACTTATATATCACATATCCAGCTGCTGTGTTATGAGGGTTATACAGTTACTATACATTATACACCACATGCTGCTATACTGTACAGTAACTTATATATCACATATCCATCTGCTGTGTTATCAGGGTTATACAGTTACTATACATTATACACCACATGCTGATTGCTATATTGTACAGTAACTTATATATCACATATCCAGCTGCTGTGTTATGAGGGTTATACAGTTACTATACATTATACACCACATACTGCTATACTGTACAGTAACTTATATATCACATATCCAGATGCAGTGTTATCAGGGTTATACAGTTACTATACATTATACACCACATGCTGATTGCTATACTGTACAGTAACTTATATATCACATATCCAGCTGCAGTGTTATCAGGGTTATACAGTTACTATACATTATACACCACATGCTGCTATACTGTACAGTAACTTATATATCACATATCCATCTGCTGTGTTATCAGGGTTATACAGTTACTATACATTATACACCACATGCTGATTGCTATACTGTACAGTAACTTATATATCACATATCCAGCTGCTGTGTTATCAGGGTTATACAGTTACTATACATTATATACCACATGCTGCTCTACTGTACAGTAACATATATCACATATCCAGATGCAGTGTTATCAGGGTTATACAGTTACTATACATTATACACCACATGCTGATTGCTATACTGTACAGTAACTTATATATCACATATCCAGCTGCTGTGTTATCAGGGTTATACAGTTACTATACATTATACACCACATGCTGCTATACTGTACAGTAACTTATATATCACATATCCAGCTTCTGCAGTGTTATCAGGGCTATACAGTTATTATACATTATACACCACATGCTGATTGCTATACTGTACAGTAACTTATATATCACATATCCAGCTGCAGTGTTATCAGGGTTATACAGTTACTATACATTATACACCACATGCTGATTGCTATACTGTACAGTAACTTATATATCACATATCCAGCTGCTGTGTTATCAGGGTTATACAGTTACTATATATTATACACCACATGCTGCTATACTGTACAGTAACTTATATATCACATATCCAGCTGCAGTGTTATCAGGGTTATACAGTTACTATACATTATATACCACATGCTGCTATACTGTACAGTAACTTATATATCACATATCCAGCTGCTGTGTTATCAGGGTTATACAGTTACTATACATTATACACCACATGCTGATTGCTATACTGTACAGTAACTTATATATCACATATCCAGCTGCTGTGTTATCAGGATTATACAGTTACTATACATTATACACCACATGCAGCTATACTGTACAGTAACTTATATATCACATATCCAGCTGCAGTGTTATCAGGGTTATACAGTTACTATACATTATACACCACATGCTGATTGCTATACTGTACAGTAACTTATATATCACAGATTCAGCTGCTTCTCATTGTTTCATCTCTTCTACATGTTATTCAGATTTATTTTTTTTTAATTATATTTTGGGTGTGGAAACCATTGTCTGCAGATCAGTGAATTCTCATGGGAAAATCTGCTTTGGATTAAGAGTGGATTTGGATTACAAGCGCTGTCCCAGAACGGATTATGCTCGTAATCCAAGGCACCACTGTGTATACATGTATATACCTATGCATACTTCTCCACTGAGTTTATTTATCTGCTGTATTTGTGAGTCCTGTAAAAACATGATTTATGTTTGCGGAATTGACCGAATATAATCACTTGCTGACTACACTTAGTCCAATAAACTCAGTGGACTCACCAGACACAGCACCTACACGCTCACACAACGTACACTCACTGGCCACTTTATTAGGTACACCATGCTAGTAACGGGTGGTCTTCTGCTGATGTAGCCCATCTGCCTCAAAGTTGGCCGTACTGTGCGTTCAGAGATGCTCTTCTGCCTACCTTGGTTGTAACGGTTGGCTATTTGAGTCACTGTTGCCTTTCTATCAGCTCGAACCAGTCTGCCCATTCTCCTCTGACCTCCGGCATCAACAAGGCATTTCCGCCCACAGAACTGCCGCTCACTGGATGCTTTTTATTTTTCGGACCATTCTCTGTAAACCCTAGAGATGGTTGTGTGTGAAAATCCCAGTAGATCAGCAGTTTCTGAAATACTCAGACCAGCCCTTCTGGCAGCAACAACCATGCCACGTTCAAAGGCCTCAAATCACCTTTCTTCCCCATACTGATGCTCGGTTTGAACTGCAGGAGATTGTCTTGACCATGTCTACATGCCTAAATGCACTGAGTTGCTGCCATGTGATTGGCTGATTAGAAATTAAGTGGTAACGTGCAGTTGGACAGGTGTACCTAATAAAGTGGCCGGTGAGTGTATTTCGTGGATCGCATCTTTTGAGCTGACCATAACATCGTCATTAATCATTCGTTAACAGTTCACAAATCGTTTTGGTGTATGTACATATTGTTTGTTTGTTGGTATGTACGCCAGGTTTAGAAGGAATATTGAGTATACGAACAATTGTAATAATGACTTGTTCTGTATATTATGGCTGTACGTGAAAGCGCTTATTCTTATTTGGAGAAAATGTAAAATCGCTTTGTCTAATAGGACCCCTACACTTACCACTGATACACACACCACTTACACACACAAATACCACTGACATACAACACTTACACACACACAAATACCACTGATAAACATACCACTTACACACACAAATACCACTGACATACACCACTTAAACACACAAATACCACTGACATACACCACTTACACACACAAATACCACTGACATACACCACTTACACACACAAATACCACTGACACACACCACTTACGCACACAAATACCACTGACATACACCACTTACACACACAAATACCACTGACACACACCACTTACGCACACAAATACCACTGACACACACCACTTACACACACAAATACCACTGATACACACCACTTACACACACAAATACCACTGATACACACATCACTTACACACACACACACACACACACACAAATACCACTGATAAACATACCACTTACATACACAAATACCACTGACACACACCACTTACACACACAAATACCACTGACACACACTGCTTACACACACACAAATACCACTGACGGACACCACTTACACACACAAATACCACTGACACACACACCTACACTTACCACTGATACACACATCAATTACACACACACACACACACACACACACACACAAATACCACTGATAAACATACCGCTTACATACACAAATATCACTGACACACACCACTTACACACACAAATACCACTGATAAACATACCACTTACATACACAAATACCACTGACACACACAAATACCACTGACACACACTGCTTACACACACAAAAACCACTGACGCACACCACTTACACACACAAATACCACTGACACACACCGCTTACACACACAAATACTACTGACACACACACCACTTAAACACACAAATACCACTGACACACACTACTTACAGTTATGCTACATTTACACGGAGCGATAATTTCGCCCAATTGATCGTTTAACGATTTTGAAGCAACAATTTGGTTTTTATAACGATCAGCGTTTAGACGAATAAATTGTTAGAAAATCCGTAAGAAAAATCGTTATTGCGATCGCTATTAAGATCGCTTAAGCCCATCTTTTACATAGGGTGAATCTTTGAAAGACTGTTTACACAAAGCGATCTGCAAATTTTTAGCGAACAATGAACGACGATTTGGGGTGCGTTCACACCTACCGCATCCGCAGCTTATTTTTCCGCGGAAATCCGCAGGTGTGGTAGTGCAGATTTCAACCTGCGAGAAATCCGCGTATGTGTGCGTTTTGCGTTTTTTCCGCAGCAAGTTTATCGCAACTAAAATGTCAGTTTAAAATGTCTCTCATTCTAAACTGACATTTTAGTTGCGATAAACTTGCTGCGGAAAAAACGCAAAACGCACACATACGCGGATTCCTCGCAGGTTGAAATCTGCACTACCAGACCTGCGGATTTCCGCGGAAAAATAAGCTGCGGATGCGGTAGGTGTGAACGCACCCTTAAGAACATGTTGAAAGATCAAAATGAGCGATTTTTCGCTCATCGCTTGATTGTTTGCTGTGTTTACACGGAACGATTATCGCTCAAATGCGATCGTTATTGCAAAAATTCGATTGATAATCATTCCGTGTAAACGCAGCATAAGACTTACCACTGACACACTACTATGGGTCCTATTACACTGAGCGATTTTTAACGATTAACCACTAACGATAAACGATCGCAAACGAGATTGTTTATCGTTAACCTGAAATCGTTCACCATATTACACAGAACGATGGTTGTTACTATGATCGTTATTGCGATCGTTACTATGATCGTTTATTCCTTCTGATCCCAGAAAAACAATAAACAATGTGCAATTACTCTGAGCGATTAGTGAAAAAAATGCAGAACTTGAGCGAATGTGGAATTACAGCGAACGATTAACGATAATTTTAGGTTCAGATCTAAATCAACGATTAACAACATACAAACCTTTTTTCGATCGTTGCCTGCAATTACACTGAACGATTATCGTTTAAATTTCGAATGATATAACGATTTTTTGCTCGATAATCATCCCGTGTAATAGGGCCCTTACATAAATACCACTGACACACAACACTTACCACTTCCACACACAAATACCACTGACACACACCACTTACACAAAAAATAGCACTGAGACAGACCACTTACACACACAAATAGCACTGACACACATCATTTAGGGGCCTATTCCACTGAGCGATAATCGGCCGAATCGGCCCGATCATCGCTCCGTGGAATAAAGAAAACCAACAGCCGATGATCGTGTCATTGGCTGATCGTTCATTTAGGTTCAGACCTAAAATCATCGGTCGCCACCCGCGCATCGCTACGTGGAATAGCGGTGCGCGGCAGGTGACCGACGATTTGAAAATATCATACATTACCTCACCAGGCTGCAGGTCTTCTCCTTCTCCCGATCCCGCGCGGCAGCATCAGCTTCGGAGCGGCCTGTCTCAGCCGACAGATCGCTCAGCCAATCACTGGCTGGGACAGCCGCGGCCAGTGATTGGCTGAGCAGTCTGTCAGTTCAGACAGGCCGCTCCGAAGCTGATGCTGCCACGCGGGATCGGGAGAAGGAGAAGACCTGCAGCCTGGTGAGGTAATGTATGAAACAAGGGCTGCAAGGACATCGGCAACGATGTCCCTGCAGCCCTCGCTAAACAATTGTTGGCCCGTGGAATAGACCCAGTAAACGAAAGTTTACATCGTTGATCGGGCCCTGGTCGGTCCGTGGCATACCACCATTACACTTATCTACCCGGGTCATAGATAGAAAACAAGTATCAAAGGATATACACAAATACAGGGGGTAATACTGCATCCAATGCTGAGACACATATAAGTATGACAAGAAGATCCAGAATGTGGTAACGCAGATCCATTCCGGATGTTACTTCACATCTAAATCGCAGAGAACCCCCCCCCCATATATACTATAAAGTGCAGTAAGTGGCAATCCTAGCTCTGCTCTACAAGACACTGGGGAAGAGACCAAAAAGGACCTTACAATGCGTTTGGCCGTTTACACGGATTTAGGCTCCATTAAGTTCAATGGAACTGAGCTGCAAAAACCTTGCCCAAACTGGAGAAAAAAGTCCTGCTGTCTCTGGAACAATGTTTTTCTAAGGCCGGATTACCCCTTTAAGGGCCCTATTACACGGTGTCTGTGATCATTAATTTAGGGCCCTATTCTATAGTTTGGATAATCGTTAAATCGTTCGGAACAAAGCGATAATCGTTCGGTTGAATAGCAGCTAACGATTAAACAACGAACGAGAAATTGTTGATCACTTAATGAGACCTGGACCTATTTTTATCGTTGCTCGTTCGGAAGGAATAAGACGTCGCAATAGCGACGACAAGACAACTGCAAGAACGATCATAAGTAACAATCATCGTTCCGTGTAATTGGGTGAATGATTTCAGGTTGTTCGTAGTAGCGGTCGTTTGAGATTGTTTATCGTTAATGATTATCTGAACGATAATCGTCCCTTGGAATAGGGCCCTTGGATCTGAACCTAAAATTATCGTTAATCGTTCGCTGTGATTCCACATTCGTTGCTCAAGTTCCGCATTTGTTCACTTATCGTTGTGTTATTGCACATTGTCCATTGTTTTGCTGGAATCAGAAGGAATAAACGATCATAGTAACAATCACAATAACGATCATAGTAACAATTGTAACTAACGTCCTTCGTTCTGTGTAATATGGTGAACGATTTCAGGTTAACGATAAACAATCTCATTTACGATCGTTTATCGTTAAAAACGGTCTGTGTAATAGTACCCCCTAGCATCTGCCGGGCTACCAAGTGTATACATTACCTGTCTGCTTCTCCGACTCCCGGGTCACTGATGTCCTGATCAGCCAATGTGGCAAGACAGCCCCCTAATTGGCTGAGCAGAACGTCAGTGACCCGGGAGCCGAATAAGCAGCCAGGAGCGCAGACAGGTAATGTATACACTTGGTAGCCCGGCAGATGAGGAGGAGGCTATGTCTCTAACCTTCATCCTCTGCACCGTACCGCTGCAGTTATTCGTGTGCTTCACAGTCCGGCGAGGCCGTTAGGAGTACTGCCTGCCCCCATAACACTGATCCGCCTCGCTGATATGGGGGCAGGCAGCACTCCTAACGTCCCTCCCCCCAGAGAGCAGGGAAAGTGTTAATATGTTCACAGGACTGTACTGACACAGTGGGGCTGATTTACTAACAATCCGTCAATTATAAGCCGTTATGCTGTCCGTTGTGTCTGGTTTTTCACGCCAAATTCATTAATGTGTCTTACGTCCTTAGTACATCTGGAAGGTTTTTCTCAGTAAAAAACTAAAGCCCGACCATCCCACCACACTAGAAGTGACTGGTTTATGGAATAGAGAACATATTAAAAAAAATAACGCTTTGCTTAGTAAATCTGTAGGTTGTGGCGGGTTTTAAAGGGAAGGTGTCCCCTACATTTTCTGTTACTGATTGGAGTCAGATACTAAAACTTATTATATTATATATTATAATCTGTCACTATTTTTTTATTTAAATCTTTTTATTTCACGCTTTGTACATTGTTAAGAGGGCAGCCATCTTGCCTGAGCTGTTTTAACAGCATTTAGTGACATGCTTTACAGCAAGACTCATGGACATAGACGACAATAGACAGACTCTGTCCCCTTGAGATGAATGTGGGACATTACTGAGCGCGCTCTGTGACCTGTGAAGAGGTCATCCCACAGGGAGTTGCTATTGTCTCCTCTATCTACTGGTGTCACATGACGCTGCAATGCTGTACAGATCACTTTACTGCAGGCTCCTCTTATTACCACAGAAACAACAGGAAGTCTCATCTTAGTTTTAGCCCCAGTGGTGAGAATTAGAACTGCAAGATATCAGGATTATTTTATAATATAAAAAGAAAAATGGAAAATTAAACAGACATTGAACACACCCACAACACACCCACTTGGCCGTTTTTTGGACAGGTTAGGTTTTTGTTAGGTTTTTGAAAAAATTGTGTCGAATACATTTAGTAAATGTGTCGGAACACCAAACCAATTTCTGACGAAAACACGTTAGTAAATCAGCTCCAGTGTGTGAACTGTGCTCGATCCTGACGGGTTAAAGTGGATCTACAGTAAAGGACACTCATGGAGGAACAGGAGAGACTGTGATGGGATTGGTATCTGAGTAGTGTTGCAAAAATCTATTTACGAGATGTGCCAGGCTAAAGAGAGTAAAGCCTTATGTACATATACTGTAGCATCCCTTTAACGTCTCCATGCGTGTATACATAGAGCTGTTCTTTCCGCATCCGCCCTGATTTATTGGTGCGGCCAGCAGAACACGTGGCCATTACACACAGCAGCGATCGAACTCCTCATATCTGGGTGTAATTATGTGTATCCGGCCGTGCGCTCCGCTCCTGTGATTACCGGATAATCACCCCCATCCTGGCTTTATTAAGACAATAAATACAAGTTCATAGAGACCCCGCTACACGGGAGATGCCGCAGCGCTCACTGGCAGATCATTTAGGCCGCCCAGCATTTGGCCGACTGTCAGGCAATAAATTCAGTGGTGGACATGTCTCTCCTCAGCCTGGTCTGCTACGGACGCAGTTATCCCCCCTATTACTGCATCACTCAAGACATCACGATACCTGGGGGTGATCACATTACATCTCACAGAAGTCGATGACAGCTGCCATGTTAGAAACTCTGCTTTCCCCTAAAATAGTCTATATACTGTGTATGTGCTGAGTATATACTGTATATGTGGTGTAAGTGCTGAGTATATACTGTATATGTGGTGTAAGTGCTGTGTATATACTATATACAGTATGCGGTATAAGTGCTGTGTATATACTGTATATGTGCTGAGTATATACTATATATGTGGTGTATGTGCTGTGTATATACTGTGTATGTGCTGACTATATACTATATATGTGGTGTATGTGCTGTGTATATACTGTATATGTGCTGAGTATATACTATATATGTGGTGTAAGTGCAGAGTATATACTGTGTATGTGCTAAGTATATACTGTGTATGTGCTGAGTATATACTATATATGTGGTGTAAGTGCTGAGTATATACTGTGTATGTGCTGAGTATATACTATATATGTGGTATATGTGCTATGTATATACTGTGTATGTGCTGAGTATATACTATATATGTGGTGTATGTGCTGTGTATATACTGTATATGTGCTGAGTATATACTATATATGTGGTGTATGTGCTGTGTATATACTGTATATGTGCTGAGTATATACTATATATGTGGTGTATGTGCTGTGTATATACTGTATATGTGCTGAGTATATACTATATATGTGGTGTATGTGCTGTGTATATACTGTATATGTGCTGAGTATATACTATATATGTGGTGTATGTGCTGTGTATATACTGTATATGTGCTGAGTATATACTATATATGTGGTGTATGTGCTGTGTATATACTGTATATGTGCTGAGTATATACTATATATGTGGTGTATGTGCTGTGTATATACTGTATATGTGCTGAGTATATACTATATATGTGGTGTATGTGCTGTGTATATACTGTATATGTGCTGAGTATATACTATATATGTGGTGTATGTGCTGTGTATATACTGTATATGTGCTGAGTATATACTATATATGTGGTGTATGTGCTGTGTATATACTGTATATGTGCTGAGTATATACTATATATGTGGTGTATGTTGCTGTGTATATACTGTATATGTGCTGAGTATATACTATATATGTGGTGTATGTGCTGTGTATATACTGTATATGTGCTGAGTATATACTATATATGTGGTGTATGTGCTGTGTATATACTGTATATGTGCTGAGTATATACTATATATGTGGTGTATGTGCTGTGTATATACTGTATATGTGCTGAGTATATACTATATATGTGGTGTAAGTGATGTGTATATACTGAGAATCTGGAGAAACAGTCACCATCTTGATCTTTGTCCTGACCCCTGTCTGCAGTGCGGCCCCCGGGGCATTATCCTGCTGACCGCTGCTATTAGGGGGTCTCGCTTCAATGACTTGGTGTGTATAATGGTTTGGTAGGTGGTCGGTGCCACAGTAATCTCCACATGATGCTAGGACACAAGGGGGGATTCATGGAGAACGGCGTACAAGTACGCCGGTCTTATATTAGGCCCCACCCCCTTTTCCCCGGTAGGATACACTTAGTGAATCTGGCCGTCCGGGCCCCCGGCGTACTAAATCTACACCTGCTTCCAGCAGGTGTAGATTTGGATCATGATTTACGCCCGCGAGCAGGGGTGAATCATGAAAATTGAGTCTCCCAAGGTCTCCAGCAGAATATTGCCCATCACACTGCCCCCGCCATCTTGTCTTCTTCCCATAGTGCATCCTGGTGCCATCTCCTCAGTGACGTACTCGCACCCGACCGCCCACATGATGGAGAACGTGACCAATCAGACCAGACTCCTTCTATTGCTCCAGTCCTGATAACCATTGTAGATATTGTTGGGAGTGGGCAGGGGTCACTTGTCCTAGACTCAGATCACTTGTCCCAGCCACCTACCCATGTCCATTGTCACCCATCAGTGGTTGTAATATACTGTGTATGTCCGGTACATGTGCTGTATATAGATACAACCTATTACACCGCCCCCATCACCTAGCATTGTATACCCAGGCATAGTAGGTACAGCACTTCCATTATACGGCTGTTCTTGTCATAGTGAAATGTGTTGCATTAAAGTCATTGCAAACAACAGCCATTGTTCACCCAGTGTATAAAACAATGGACGTTGATTGGTATGGTTGTGGAAATAATTGACATGCCCTTGTGCATTGAGCCTAATACTGTAACATGTACATTACTCTTTAGCAATTACCCAGAATCCCCTGTGCGGCAGTTACAGCACGCTCTCTGTAGTCGCTGACTATACGTCTCGGAGCTGTATTTTTCCATTTCTCGGGATGGGTAGGTAACTGCTATGATCAGTGACACCTTCCTCAGCCTATTAATAGAGTAAAACAGCTCCCAGTCCTAAATCCACACATCACGCGTCACCTCAGTAATCTGCAGGTAACAAATAACCCCCCCGAGTAAGTTGTTTGCTGACGCCAGCGCCTGCACAGAATGTGTGGAGGAGACTCAGGATCCTGTCCGTAATAAGAGTCTGAAGGTAACGCTGGGGAGGGGGGTGTAAAGCGGAAATTTATTATTCATTTAGCTTCATCGACTTCTCTATTCATCCTCACAGGGAAGGTATACTACAATACTATACAACACAATATAGTATAGTAAGAGACTAGCCAACTACTGCTCCGAGGTGTCCTGCTTGCTGTATGTGAATCAGACATGTATAGTCCAGGTAACAGGCAGGACTAAGATCAGGTCTGGACTATATGAGCAGGACTAGATCAGGTCTGGACTATACAAGCAGGACTAGATCAGGTCAGATTATTTTCAAAAATAGTACGTTGTGTAAACATAGCCATATACTGTATAACAGAAGGAAACCGGCACCATAAGAATGTTTGTAATAATGTCGTATTAATGTGGAGGATCTCACAGGATCAGTCAACTAAGGCGTACTAGGCTGCGGTCTTGGTCGTAGTGGCAGTGTTATCTAATCAAGCTATTCATAGAAAATTTCTTTATTGAATAAAATTGTGTGCAGTATCCATTTGGGCTAGTATGCACTCACAGGTGGGGACGCCATACACTTCACAGAACACGTGACAGCTATGTCGCATGCCTGGTGTCTGGTGAAGCACGATTCAGGGTGTGAAATAGCTGTGACTTGTTCTATAAGGTGTATGGCATCCCTACCTGCCAGTGCACGCTAGTCCGAAAGGGTACTGCACAGAATTTTATTCAATAAAGGAGTCTTCTATGAATGGTGAGTGCCCCCAAGTTTCCTCTTTTCTTGGATACATTAATAGGATTTGTGTATATACTTCCTTGGCAGCACCGGAACATAGAGACTGCCTGACCATACTCTCTGTGTATCCTTGCATGCATGACTGACCATTGTAGCAGTGCTGGTACTGTGTCTTACTTATGTTGTTAGCTGATCTAATTCACTAATACTATAGCCATATCTACATACAGCCGATGGCCATGTTCACTTGGCGTAAGACACCGGCTGTTCCGTGAAGGATATAAGAAACTCTCAGTTGCTCCCCTGAGCTCTCCACACACACAGGGGAGCAACTGAGAGTTTCTGATATCCTCTTTACAAGAATCAAATGGAGACTTTTCTTTAGACTGCTTGTTTTTCTTCCATGAGCTTCCTATCTCCCCAGCTGCTTTACTGGTCATATCTGAATGTGATCTGCATCAACCAGTTCTGGTTTTCCGGTCTGTTCACACAGGAACGAAGTCAGACCAATCAAAGAACAGAACACCCATATAAAAACTGGCAACTTCCACAGCCAGAACTTTATCCAATTTTGCTGTTGAAAAAGGAGCCAAGAGGGCTCCGAAACGCGTCCAGCTGGATTAATAAGCCGATGATCCACCTATAACAATCTATCATTACTCACCAAACCCGTAACAAACTACAACAAAGAATTTCAAATTAAGCGCCAATTCAACACGCGGTCCCGTGGGCAACAACAGCTACCACGCATGCGCGTGGCTTCAAACCCGTTTAAAACTGAGTGGTCCTCAGCTCTAAAACGCTTGTCAGCACTCCTGCTGGAGATAACATATTACGCTGTTTCAAGTCCGAAAGCGGCAATCATCTCTTCCTTCATTGACGGTCCTGCGCTACAGACTCAGGACTGCAAACCACACGGCGGAGCGGTGAGCGGTGTAGTTACACCATCGAACTTATGCTATGTCAATGTTTCTTAAGGTGGATCATCTGACTTAAATTAACTGTCTAATAGCGCTACATCCAGCGAGAGCTGAAAGCGCTATATTGGTTGCATACAGTAGAGATCGCTGCAGTGTATCGCATTAAACACACTGTATGAGCAATCCAAAAAAAACAGCCAACTAAGAACGTTTACTTTTTGAACTCGTTTGCCAAACCCAGTGCATAACACCATCTATGTATACAAATAATCTTATTTTGTACTATGATTTTAATAATCTAATTTTACTCAAATTTTTTTACCTTGTTTTTCATTGGCCTTCGATTTTCATTTGCCTTCGATTTTCATTTGCCTTCGATTTTCATTTGCCTTCGATTTTTATTTTTTATCTACTTTTTTATTTTTTCATTTTTATATATTTCATTTTGGTACCTTCCCACTACATGTGTGGATTTTTAGATGCATCTTTTAATTCCAATGATATTCCTTAAATATTGATTATGCTGTTCTATTGCTCATAATAAATGCCTTAAACTTTAACATTGTATATTCTAACTTGAGGACCTATACATCTTTTTCCATTGTCTATTTATGCTATTTCCTTGGGGTATAGGAACTTTCTAGGCTTACCTCGTTAGATATACAGACCAAGCAGTTGAACTTACACTCCTTTCTTTCTTCCTAAACAAGTGATTAAGCGATTTATCGTGTTGTAAAAGCTATGCAGAGGCACCAACTAGGAAGTTAGGGCAGGTGCCGGGATTTATACTGAAAGGCTGCAAGGTATTGACCAAGAGCCGACATTGCTGTGACCTAGGTGGCATTAAGAGGAGCGAGGAGAGGCAGCCGTGACACTCTGATCCTTCCAACAACATAAATGCAAGACACAAGATGCAAAAAATAACTTTTTATATTCTTCCATGACAGTTCATAACTTTCATGTGCGTAAAAAAAAACATCACCCAAATGCAACAGAAAACGGTATTGGTCTTCATGCCACAGCCGCAGCTCTCTTTGAGTCCAGACGTCCATAGACAGACGCTATGTTTCAGGGTAAAACCCTTTCTCTCACTTCGATCCTTTATACTGCATCTCTTCTTCCTCAGATGTTAGTGAATAAGCACAGGGTCTTTGGGAAGTCAGTATATGGCAACAATATGATAAACTTATTATAAACTAGAAGATCAGCGAGAAAATAATGTTATCAGGAAATACTGCACAGAAAGAAGGGAGGAGACTTAGTAAAGGGCGTGGCCTAATCAAAAGGCGGGGTCTCGCTGTAGGGGAGGGGCCTTGCATAGCCCAATGATAATAACACCTCATACACAGTGAGTAATTAGTGCTGCGTGTAATACAATTTAAACAGTGCTAATGACATTCACTGATAAGATGGTGCTCCAGCACCTCCTCTGCACCTCACGGCCGACCATCCCGGCAGACGTCTTACTAAATATATGAATTTTGTTAATAATTAATAGGTAAAAAGCTTCTGTAGTTAACGGCTCCGGTGTCTTCTTGGGAAGATTTATATTCACATTGTTGTGCATTAGAGGAGCCGATGAATCCATAGATCAGGTGGGTTCCAATGTCTTATGAATGATTTAGTCATTAAGGAGCGTCTCTCACTGCCAGATGTGTTGTCTGGAGATGTCTCATTGGCACAACAGCGGAAGCTGTGAAATATCCTGTACTGACCCAGAGAAAGTTTTTGAGGACTGATACAGGAGTTGGTAAATGAATCTGAAACTTTCCTCACTACCTCTGTAATATCACACATTCACTTCTGCTACATCAGCAATAATCATCTTTGGTCATGATCACTACTGATACCAAGCTTTGTTTCTGATTCCACCAGGCTTCTTAAAGGAGAAGTCCAGCACAGGACAAAAAAATTACTACGGGCAGGGGGTGGAGGGAAAATAAAAAAGCTAATATGCCTACCGATCCTGGAGCCCGTGCTGTGCTCCCGCGTTGCGGGCACGTTACGACCTGTGTTCAACATCACAGACGGGTGGGATTTAGCCTACTCAGCCAATCAGTGACTGCAGTGGTGTCCTGTCACTGACTGGCTGAGCAGGACATCAACCGGGTTGTTACGTAGCCGGCGGGGAGCTTAGAAGACAGCTGGCGGGGTCCAGGAGCAAGACACAGCGTGGGCACAGGGGCAGGTAACTCCTATGACTTCTTTTTTTGTGTTCCCATATTTCCAGTCCAGAAAATTTTTTTGGCTTGCCACAGGACTTCTCCTTTGAAAGATCACACGTTTAACCATTCTGAGGTGCCACAACCAGTTCAACCTGAAGTCCACATCTTCTTGTGTTTGAATACTGGGGTGTTGTTTAGATATCACACTATCATCTAGGCATTCATTACAAATCTCATTGGCTTCCATTGGTTTTGGTTTTAGGTGAACCAACTCAGGTAAGGGTTCTGGAAGTCTATCGTAGGGCCACATGTATCATCCGGCGGACGGATGATTTTTGGCGGGAAGTGCCGATTTGCGTATTATTTTATGCGCAAATGGCCGATTTGCGAATAAAATAATTGCAAATCGGCACTTTCCGCCGAGTATGCCAGGGGGCGGAAAGTAGGCGGGAAGTGGGCGGAACGGAGGGCGCGGACTCAGAGTCCGCGCGATTTATCATCCGTTCCGCCCAAATGTACGCCGAAAACCTACTCCAGTCCTCAGCTGGCGTAGGTTTTCGGCGGTGCGCACCGGCGCGCACAGGATTTATGTACAGGCAGTCCGCCTCTACATAAATCCCCGTACCGCCGGAGCTGCGGGGGCATTTTTAAGTCCGGCGTAAAAAACTCCAGACTTAATAAATGCCTCCCTATGTCTTCTTTGTTTATCTCCATGGTGGTAGCTTGGTTAGGAAAAGAGGGACTCCTGGCACTCTCTGTTTCAGGGTGTTTTGTACTTTGTGAGAGAGACCCACCTTGTGAGGGGCTCCCATCTGGATGCTCGATCAAGTACCTTGTGAGGCTCAGGTAAGGGTGACTATAAACACTCAACAACTGACGGCAGAACGATCGTGGCTTCCTCACTGATGAGTAGGCTTGTACTTAGGTTAGTCCGCGCATATGGTGGGTAATTTTTATAGTGATCTTTTTTTAAATAACCAGTCTCCTGCTTACATTAAATTATCAATGTAGAATGCAGGTATTCTATAACCTGCCAGTGAATCCATGGCTTTGTGCTGTCTCAGACTCCTCATTTCAGTGGTAACTTGTATACCAGGCTAGGAATCCCAATCACTTAGCCTACCATAACCATAAACTAAATATACCAACATTCACTAGAAGGAAGAATGGGTGATATCACACGCTGGCGGGGTGAAGAACAGGTGTGTTTAAGGAATTGTGGGTAAGTTACTTATTTGATCTGTCACAACAATAGTTATAAAAAATAAAAACTAGACAACATCTACAGGTAAAAAATCTTTTTATAGGAATTTGTCACATTTTAGGTTCAAATAATTATGTCTTGAATTGAATGTTCCTCAACTGTCCTGGAAAGTCGTGTATGACACAGTGAGGTGTCCCAGGATTCATGTTTGCTATATTTATCCTGTTTAGCATAAGGTTTCCAGCAGCAAGAGCACACAATGGAGCATAACATTTTAAGAAATTTATTTTAAACAAATGTTAAAAACGGATTACTTTTTGGAAAATTCTGAACAAATCAAATCAACTTTTAGATATTGTGTTAAGTTTTGAGTATTTAAATGCCCATTGCTTATTTACTGTATCTCCAATATTTTACAGTGTCCAACTTGTTAAGGGTGTCATATTTTGTATTATTAGTGAAGCCATTATAATATGGCTTCCTTAAAGCTTATGTAAGTAAACACTTGTGCTATGCAAGGAACTCTTTTTGTACCTCAGCCAATGAAGTACTGACGCAAGCCTTAGTAGAAGAACACTAGTGCTAAGCAAGTAACTCTCTTCGTACCTCAGCCAATGAAGTAGTGACAAAAGCAACTCTCTTCGTACCTCAGCCAATGAAGTACTGACACAAGCCTTAGTTGAAGAACATGATTCTTTTTTTATCCAATTGTATGTTATATGTATGCAAAAGAGGATATCTTTTAACAATTTTATTTTAGGGTCTGTAAAAATAAAAAATAAACTATATACTGACCTGCCTGATTCCACACTACTGCTGATCTGACAGAGCCTGGTCATCAATGCTTTCAGCTTCTCATGATGTTATTTTGTTTTTGTAGGACCTGCTCCGCTAATCACTTATGCATGCAGATCACCATCCGCAGGCAAGATGGCCACCCCATAAAAATGTACAAAAAGTGAAATAAAAACAAAATAGAAATGGATTGGAATAAAAGAACAAGTTTTAGTGTCTGACTCTTAATCAGTCAAAGAAAAGTTAGGAGACACATTCCCTTTAAGCCCAACACTTCTCTCTGGGGTGCCCCATACAATTTACACTGTTGGCCGAATACTCCTCCACAAGTGGTGGTGGGATTGGCTGACTTTAGTATAAGGTGTATGGTAACCTTAAGTCTACTCATAGACTATTCCATCTTAGTCTGGATGTTGAAGAAGAAAATTAACCCTTCTCTTCTGACCCCATATGTGTCTGTGGTGGGTTCTTTAGTGTTTTTTTTATAGTCTATATTCTATAGTTTTATTGAATTCTGGTGGGTTTTAAAGTCTAAGCAGCATTTTTCAGGCTTAATATTTGAGAAAAAATATTTAGCTTTTTGAAAGTAGAAATCTCCACAATTCTCAGCTGAATGTCACAGAGACAGAATTTTGTAACTTTCTTTCCAGTTAGTTACTTAATTTGTGAAAATTTTCTCTGAAAGATTACAAATTTCTTTATCAGTTTTAATGACCAATACATTTAAGAATTTCTATCCAGCATTGCATTGCCTCATAGGTTTTTGGTAATAAATCTTGTAAGGGGAAAAATATATTATTTGATTATAGTGAAGTCCAATGTTACAGTAATGTAACCAACATTAAAGATTTTCTAAATTAAAATACAAATTAACAGTAAAATGCTTTAAAGTTACATAATGTAAAATAACAAATAAAAATTTAAAAAAGTTAATTGCAATTTTTATTTTTAAGATTTTTGTAATCAAAATGACAACAGGGAAGGAGTTTCTTCAATGTTAATTGTTAGCAACCAGTAATAGTATAGATGCTAGTAGATTTGATGTATAAAGATACTATTGACAAAGTAATTTAATTGTAAATTTATTATTTTAAAAATTCAAATTATAGACTCTAAAATATGAACAAAAAGTAAATTTTACGTTTCAAAAATTCTCAAAACAGGGTGAAAACAAAGATGTGTTTAGCCTTTTCTGGTGTTAAGATTTGCATCTGTAATGATGACTGTGTAGATGCTGGTAGATACTGCACAACCACCAAGACCAGGAAGGTGGCGACATAGAGTCAAGCTATAAATTTGCCTATTAGTTGGACCAAATCCAGTCATTTGTTGACTATTTTAGCACCAGGTGAATATACAGTGTCAATGTTTTGAGGATAATATATGGTTTCTATTGATTTTATTGATCTCTATAGTTAGAAATTGCTACTTTTTGCATATTGTTTACATTTTAAATTTTTTTTTGTTTCTATATTTTTGGTAAATAAGAGTTTTCGAATTATTAAAAAAATGTGAAATTTACTTTTATCCAGACAATTATAAGTTTTTTTTCTGGTAGTTTTGGTAATTTTATTTTTAGATATTATTAAACTTCAAGTTCTTTATGAGTAAATTAGCCAAGGCCTATGTATTATATCATTGGCTTATCCGGTGTAGTTTCTGAATATGTTAATAGGGGCTGGACAGAAATCACCATATGGAAGTTCCAAAAGTGTTACCATATGGATGTTCCAAGAATGGCTCTCAAGGTTTACGTGTTAGCTACTCTCTGGGGCTCTTCTGGGATAGCATGCTTTGCCTAAGAATAGACGTCTTCCACCACCTGAACAGTCTGCCAAGGAGGGGATGCGACACACGCCCATTTAAATAATGTGCCAATTTAAACAAATAATTTGGCAATTGTTTAATTGGGGAAGTGTGCGATTACTTAGCAAGTAATTACCGTATGTAAATATATACGTATATAGTCATTATCATCCGCAATGAGAGTGTTACCACAGCAGCTACAGAGCCGGGTAATTATGCCGTAATTATGCCTCAAGGTGTTGGCGTTTTGACACTGAACGCACAAGTGTCACGCGCGTAGATAATGAAATTCTGGCTTTCCGCTAACAGCCATGAGCTGATGAGATAATCTGACGAGAACCGGGGGGGCCTTTCTTAATTTGCCTTCAATTGCTTTTACAAATTGATATTTTCTTTCAATTTGGCATCTCACATTGACACCAAATTGAGAACTGTCAAGACTAGTCATCTGGCAGTAGACGCACCTCGCAGCGGGAGAGAAAAAACGATGCTCCAGCTGCTTGAGACGGAATGTCTCATTCGTATTCCAGAATTCAGGTCTACAGCATTGACTGAATTCAACCAATCACAGGGTTTTAATGGCTAAATCCATTGGCCTCCATCAACATTTACTCTCTGCCTGATCACCCATTAGTTCCATTTTTGATTATTATACTTTGTAGCCACTGATTTGTCAACTAAATCCGACCTTTGTAGGAATATACAGAGAAACATGCTCCTAAAGAACTCATCTAGCTCTACTTAGCTTATATTGCTTAACCAAAATAAATTGGGCCTTTCCCTGCCTCCTTATGGCACTGAGCTTTTAATCTGTTTAGTGTCTTGAAAGATTTACAACCACTGAAATCAAACTAAATTCATCCTTATTGGAATATACAATGGGAATTCCTTCTGTCAGAGAGTCGTTCATAGTTACTCAATCACAATAAATTAAGGCCTCTCCCTTCCTCTGTATGGCAGAGGGCTTCTAGGCTGTACAGCTTGTCAGGTTTTACAACAATTAAAATGTTGACTAAATCCAATCTTTATTAGAATAAGCGGGGTAACCACTTTTTACAGAGCCTTTCCACATCTATCAGGCTTATAATTGCTCAGCCAACATAAACAAGGGCCTTTCTCTGCTTCCTTCTGGCACTGGGCTGCTTATCAATTCAGAGTCTCACATTTTGCATCACTGAAAATCTTAATTTATTTGGTGATACATGGCTATAGCCAAAAGTTTATCTCTTCCCACAAAGCCTCATTCGCCTAATCACGGTTTAATCATCCCTGAGTTGTGTTTGCTCGCCCAGCCTTGGAGTTGGCGCCAAAGCATTCAGGAACAGGCGTGATGGCATTTTTGGTTAGACAGCCAAATTTATTTCACACATTCTTTCCTACGATAGGCTTTAGAAAACACAACAAACGCCTAAGCATCCAACAGCCACGCCTCCCCACAAACGGCATTGCATGCAAAAAGCAGAGAGTTGACAGTGTTAACACATTGCCTAATACCCTGGTGACATCTGGCTACCATGCGCACTGCCGCCACCTGCCCAAAAATGTGGAAGGCGTGATGAAATTCACTGGAGACCTCAGTTTTCGAAAAATCCCCAGTCCAACACATATAGGAGTTAACATATGGGTTGGATGTGTTTAGGTGACAGAAAGAATAAGAAACAATGTATAATTTAGAAACATTTCGACTAAGAACGTAGATGTGGGATTATTCGGTGGAGAAAGTGCTTAGGTTTGGAATTCACATCCTCCCGCACCGATACCAGATCTCACTTTCGTAGGAGTGTTTAATATTCATGTTATGTTAACACTCCCAGTTAATGATCAGCAGGAAGGCATCGTGCCCTGTAGCCGTGCAGACTGACTTGTTGTTGTTGTGAACTCTGCTTAGTTTGCCCACAAGCAAAATGACAACCCGGCTAATGACGCTGATCTTCATGACTGACAATTTATAGTCAATAGATTCTTCCAAAACCAGTGGAACTCTCCAAAGTGAAGTCATCTCACCAATTCTTAAATTTAACTGGGTCCAGGCTTGACATTGGAATTATCAATGATGTACGTGCAGTTACTTTAATTTTATTTCTATTTTTGGGTTAAGAAAAGTAGCCTTAATACAGTCACATCAGCTGGGCAACAGTACATAATATACAGGAATTTATATAAAAGGGTCATCTCATCGCCTGTTAAGGCATTTGGCCGTATGGCCATCACAGAAGGGGGTTTAGTTCTGATGGACTTCAGCCACCCTTGCATTACATGGACACCTATTCTTCTCAATGGCTCATGTATAAGAATACATTTCTTTCAAGTGGAATAATTGGCTCCCCAAGGCTTCTCTTGGCAAAAGCAGCTGTTTATTGGTGGTGCCAAGTTTCGGGATAAGGCATTATTGGATGACAGCCACATTATGGAACGGTTTGTTTCTGATGAGAGATAATATTTTCTGACAACTAACCCCACTTTATACAAAAGAGCTCTTGGTTAACCATATCATTGAGACATGTTATAATATGTACTTGGCAATGGTGAGGTCGAGGAGCTTAGCCAACAAGTATAATGGAGTTCCAAATGCATCCTATTTTCACTACTTTTAGTTGGAATCCCAAAAATTTAAATGTGGCATTGTGCCTGGCTGTGGAATTCACAAACTTCCTTACAGTCTGTCCAGAGACAACAAATTTGGAGGAGGAGGGAAGGGGGGAGGGCAACATGGACTTTTGCTACCTCACCACAACCTCAGGTCATCAGTGTGATGGGATTTCTTATTTTATATAGCTACAACTATTCAGACATGGTTGATGTATGTCTATTAAAAAAATGTAAAAAAAAATGGTAAATGGAATATGGTTGCACATGCCTCCATGGGTGTTGCACGTTGAAAAGCAGTAATCTATTTAAAGAAGTATCAAGTACACTCAAGATATAGTTTTTAATTGCTCTTAGGCCATAAGCTTTATTTAAATAAGTATTTACAGTTCCTGCACAAGAATTCAGCATTTTATGAGAAATCAGCATTTGTACATTCATCCAGTTTGTTAGTATACCATCAAAGGATGTCTCGGTACTTAAAAACCTTATCAACAAGGTATACACAGGGAGATTCAAGAGGAAAAAACGAAGGTGGTGCCGATATGTGTTTGGAGTGGATTTGGACCCAGTTGGCAGTAACTATGGCCTTGCAAAACTGCTCAAATTGCAGTAAGACCCAAGAAAACATTTATTTTCCAACCGTAACAGAAAAAAACATTCTCCATTGGGTTGAGGTCTTGTTGTTGTTGTCAGTGCCGTGCAGCTTTGGCTTTATGTTGGTGGTTGTTGTCTTCTTGAAAAATCCGGTAGCAGTTCTACTGCAGACTGTTGAAGAGTTTCCTCTCCGAGTAATTGTTATTTTGCTATATTCATTTCAGACTCTCCCTTCACATGTCTTGTATGGCACCTTGGAATGAACAATTCACTCAGTATGACACGGCTGCAAAACACTTTGGGGGACATTTATTAAGTCCGGCGTTTTTCATGCCGGACTTATAAATGTCCCCGCATCTCCGGCGCTACAGGGAATTTATGTAGAGGCGGACTGCCTCTACATAAATCCCGTGCACTCAGGTGCGCACCGCCGAAAACCTACGCCAGCTGAGGACTGGAGTAGGTTTTCGGCGTATCTCTTGGCCGAACGGATGGTGAATCGCGCGGACTCTGAGTCCGCGCCCTCCGTTCCGCCCCCTTCACACCCCTCCCCGCCCACCGGCGTACTCGGCGGAAAGTGCAGATTTGCGAATATTTTATACGCCGAATGATACATGTCGCCCTTTGGGTTTAGGATAGCTTATTTTGAGCACCGTGCAGTGTTAGCTGTTTTTGATGGGCAAATGGTCCCTTAAAGGGAACCAATCAGCCCGTTTGGGCTGATATGGTTCCCTTGAGCATTGGAGGGGCATCGGCACGTACCGGCCGCAGCAGGTGCTTTATAACGGAGAAAATTACTTTTATTCCCCGGCTTGTGACTAGATACGAGCGGGGAAGTAGTCATGGTAGGCGGCTTCCCGCTCGAATCTAGTCACTGCGCTCTGCCTGTCAGCGCGCTCAGAGGGGATGATTGACAGGCAGAGAGGTCCGTTACTGGCCTCTCTGCCTGTCAATCATGATTGGTTTCCTTTAAAACCACTGCCATTTCCCTTTGGATTATAGAGTCTATCTCAATAAAGCTGCAGCTGGTGAGGCATCTATTGCACAGTCTCTTCTAAGCTTGCAGCTTTCAATGTTCCGTCACCTGAACCTTGGTGAGTCATTCAATGTTGTGGACTCTGGGCTCTAGGTACATTCATAGCTTGGTCATATTCATTTTACATTTTAATTACTAACTAAATGAATGCAGAAGAACAAATAGTAACCTCAATATGTTCTTATATTCATCCCGACACTTTTCATAGGTTGTTCTTGGAAGGATACCAATGCGTCGGTATTTTCAGCTTCCAGATATTTGTCCTACATTCACTATAGATGCCTTCCCTGCTCACAGCTCATCACCAGGCGACCAGTTATGGGGCTTTTAAGACCGTTTAGCTCCTCCATGTGTGAGAATAAAGACATATAGCTGGTAATTCTCTGTTATTTTAGCATTATCTCTCAGCAGGGAGAAAGTAAATGGCAGCAGTAACTTAAGGGTCCTACTAGACAAAGCGATTTTTCTTTTATTCCAATTAACAATTGCAAGCGGGCACTTCTGCAAACAACCTGAAATCGTTCACCATAGTCGTTAGTTACGAGATCATTCGTATACGGTACACTCCTTCTGATCCCAGGGAAGGACCAATGCGTATGTACACCGAAAATGATGGCTGACGGAAAAAGTGTAAAATAACAATTTAAAACGTTTTAGTAAACATGCTATAGCCCCTCCCCAATAAAAATTTAAATCACCCAACTTTCCCATTCTATAAATAACAAATAAACACATAAAAATAAAAAATAAACTTATTATACCCCGTAGCGCACAAAATTGTCCAATCTATTAAAATAAAACACTATTGTTCCCGCACGATTAACAGTGTAAACAAAAAGCTGTAAAAAAACCCCCAGAATTGTGGGTTTTTTATTACATTTTTATTACAATAAAAATTGCTCAATACATCTCATCTACACAAATCTGATACTAATAAAAACTAGAGATTGTGGCGCAAAAAATAACGTCCCATATACACCCATATGTGAAAAAATAAAAGCGCTATAAGAGTCACAATAGGGCCAATGTAATCATAATTATTTGCAAAGAAATGTTTTTAATAGTTAAAAAAAAAATAAATGGCAAAACATTAGAAAAGCCATATAACTGCATATCGCTGTATTCAGACTGACCTATAGAATAAAGATAAAATGTCAGCTTTACCGTAAAGTGCATTATGTAAACACAGAACCCACAAAATTTGCAGAATTGTATTTTTTCCCAATTTCACCCCATAAACAATATTTTGGGGCTTCCATCATACATGTTATGATAGATTGAAAGGGGCCAGTACAAAGTACACTTATCTCTGAAAAAAACACGCCCTCACCTGGCCCTGTAGCTGGAAAAACAAGAGTTATTAATCTTAGAAGGCGAGGAGAAAAAACAAAAATGCTAAATTGGCACTGTCCTTAAAATTCAAACAAATATATGTTCCTTAAAATCGCTCCATTCCCAGGCTTACAGCGCTTTTATCCTTTGGTCTATGGGTCTGTGTCAGGTGTCATATTTTGCGCCATGATGTGTTCTTTCTATCGGTACCTTGATTGCACATATACGACTTTTTGATCGCTTTTTATTACAATTTTTCTGGATTTGATGTGACCAAAAATGCACAATTTTGCACTTTGGGATTTTTTGCGCTTACGCCATTTACTGTACAAGATCGGGAATGTGATAAATTAATAGTTTGGGCGATTACGCACATGGCGATACCAAACATGTAGCTGCAGCCGGAAGCAATCGAGTGCCGAGCCGGGATTAGCGCCATTACGGCGCTGACCCCGGACGGGGTTGGATGTGTTGTCCCCGAGGAGCGATCCACCCCACTAGACACCAGAGATGGCTGCATCAAGTAATCAGATGCAGCAGTCAACTGTGACAGCTGCATCCGGTTACTTTATTAGGGGGCACGACGATCGGACCGTGCCCGCTAATAGCCGCGGTCCCGGGCTACGAGCGGCACCCGGGACCGCGGCGGTTCAGAGCATGAAAAAAATGGACACAAATGACAGCATAACGGCCTTAAAATTGGCGGATTGTAAGTAAATGAGGCCCATTGTCTTTGTGTTTACTATCGTTATAGGAGTATTGTGCTAATATTATGGGGACATTGTTTCTGCAAATAAGGGTATGCTCTCAAAAATCTGTGGAATTCAGCGGCAGAGCCCCCCGCTGTGGAATTCCGCTTGCCTCAGTGTGTCAGTGAGATGCCGTGTGCGCCTGTCCTTTTTTTTGCGGTACAGATCACAGCCCTGTACACAGCTACGATTGTGTGAATGGGGCCATTGAAATACACTGATCCTATTTTCTGTCTGTAATTGCGGATCCACAATTGCAGACGTAGGAATAGGGCCTTGTTCTTTCTACTTCTTTCTATTGGTCTGGCAGAGCTACTGTGAAATTGCCTCGCTCCTGATCTATTACTCGGGATCATAGCTAGTTACTCTGGGCTCATTAGGAGAAGGAGTTTCTCTCTTCGGGTATGTGTACATTACTGAAAAGAAACAGAAACTTCAAGCGGATTCCGATGCATGGCCCCACTTGGGGTTCTGGCCGTCCCACAGGCTTCATTATATTCAAAGGCAGATTCCACCGTCCGCCTAAGGACTTGACATGTCAATTCTTTGGGCAGATGGCGTAATCTGCCTGCAAATATAATGCAGCCTATGGAACAGGAGGAACTTCAAGTGGGGCCTCACATCAGGAATCCACTTGAAGTTTCCGTCTCTTTTCCATAGTGTACACATACCCTTTCAGTATCAATGACTGTGCAGTGTGATGCAGATTATAACATATGAACCTGTATTCCTCACGTCTCTCTAGTACCTGTAGTGTGCCTTCATTCTCAGTCAATTGATTCTTGGTTCAGTCACTGCCTCTGTATCTTGTTGCTTCTCTTAGTTCCCCCCTCTATAACATATACTGCTCCCTATGGTTCCCACCTCTATAACATATAGTGTTCTTTATGGCTCCCCACTATCTGACATATACTGCTCACTATGCTACCCCCCCCCCCCCCCTCTATAACATATACTGCTCTCTATGCCCCCCTCTCTCTATAACATATACTGCTCCCTATGCTCCCCCCCCCCCTCTATAACATATACTGCTCCCTATGGCTCCTTCCTCTATAACATATATTGCTTCCTATGCCCCTCCTCTCTATAACATACACTGCTCCCTATGCCCCCTCTATAACATACACTGCTCTCTATGGCTCACCCCTCTATAAAATATACTGCTCTCTATGGCTCACCCCCTCTATAACATATACTGCTCCCTATGCCCCCCTCTATAACACATACTGCTCCCTATGGCTCCCCCCTCTATAACATATACTGCTCTCTATGGCTCCCCCTCTATAACATATACTGCTCTCTATGGCTCCCCCTCTATAACATATACTGCTCTCTATGGCTCCCCCCTCTATAACATATACTGCTCTCTATGGCTCCCCCCTCTATAACATATACTGCTCTCTATGGCTCACCCCCTCTATAACACATACTGCTCCCTATACCCACCCTCTATAATATACACTGCTCACTATGGCTCCCCACTATCTGACATATTCTGTTCCCTATGCCCCCCCCCCTCTAACACATACTGCTCCCTATCCCCGCCCTCTAACATATACTGCTCTCTATGGCTCCCTACTGTCTGACATACTGTATACTACTCCCTAAGGCTCCCCACTATCTGACATATACTGCTCCCTATGCCCCCCTCTATAAAATTTACTGCTCCCTATACCCCCTCTCTTTAACATTTACTGCTCCCTATGCCCTCCCTCTACAATATATACTGCTCCCTATACCCCCTCTCTATAATATATACTGCTTACTATGCCCCCCTCTCTATAATATATACTGCTCCCTATGCCCGCCTCTACAATATATACTGCTCCCTATACCCCCCTCTCTATAATATATACTGGTCTCTATGGCTCCCCCCTCTATAATATATACTGCTCCCTATACCCATCTATAATATATACTGCTCTCTATGCCCCCCCATCTATAATATATACTGCTCCCTATGCCACCCTCTCTATAATATATACTGCTCTCTATAATATATACTGCTCCCTATACCCCCCTCTCTATAATATATACTGCTCCCTATGCCACCCTCTCTATAATATATACTGCTCCCTATACCCCCCCCTCTCTATAATATATACTGCTCTCTATGGCTCCCCCCTCTATAATATATACTGCTCCCTATACCCCCCATCTATAATATATACTGCTCTCTATGCCCCCCCATCTATAATATATACTGCTCTCTATGCCCCTCTCTATAATATATACTGATCCCTATACCCCCCCTCTCTATAATATATACTGCTCCCTATACCCCCCTCTCTATAATATATACTGCTCTCTATACCCCCCTCTATAATATATACTGCTCCCTATGCCCTCTCTATAATATATACTGCTCCCTATACCCCCCTCTCTATAATATTTACTGCTCTCTATAATATATACTGCTCCCTATACCCCCCTCTCTATAATATATACTGCTCCCTATGCCCCCCTCTACAATATATACTGCTCCCTATACCCCTCTCTATAATATATACTGCTCCCTATGCCCCCCTCTACAATATATACTGCTCCCTATACCCCTCTCTATAATATATACTGCTCCCTATGCCCCCCCTCTACAATATATACTGCTCCCTATACCCCCTCTCTATAATATATACTGATCCCTATACCCCCCCTCTCTATAATATATACTGATCCCTATGCCCCCCCTCTACAATATATACTGATCCCTATACCCCCCCTCTCTATAATATATACTGCTCTCTAGGCCCCCCCCTCTATAATATATACTGCTCCCTATACCCCCCTCTCTATAATATATACTGCTCCCTATACCCCCCCCCCTCTCTATAATATATACTGCTCTCTATGGCTCCCCCTGTATAATATATACTGCTCCCTATGCCCCCCTCTCTATAATATATACTGCTCTCTATGGCTCCCCCCTCTATAATATATACTGCTCCCTATGCCCCCCCCCTCTATAATATATACTGCTCTCTATGCCCCCCTCTACAATATATACTGCTCCCTATACCCCCCCTCTCTATAATATATACTGCTCCCTATGCCCCCTCTCTATAATATATACTGCTCCCTATGCCTCCCCCTCTCTATAATATATACTGCTCCCTATGCCCCCTCTCTATAATATATACTGCTCCCTATGCCCCCCTCTCTATAATATATACTGCTCCCTATACCCCCCCTCTCTATAATATATACTGCTCTCTATGGCTCCCCCCTCTATAATATATACTGCTCCCTATACCCCCCTCTCTACAATATATACTGCTCCCTATACCCCCCCTCTCTATAATATATACTGCTCCCTATGCCCCCTCTCTATAATATATACTGCTCCCTATGCCTCCCCCTCTCTATAATATATACTGCTCCCTATGCCCCCTCTCTATAATATATACTGCTCCCTATGCCCCCCTCTCTATAATATATACTGCTCCCTATACCCCCCTCTTTATAATATATACTGCTCCCTATGCCCCCCCTCTCTATAATATATACTGCTCCCTATACCCCCCTCTTTATAATATATACTGCTCCCTATGCCCCCCCATCTATAATATATACTGCTCTCTATGCCCCCCTCTACAATATATACTGCTCTCTATACCCCCCCTCTCTATAATATATACTGCTCCCTATGTCCCCTCTCTATAATATATACTGCTCTCTATGCCCCCCTCTACAATATATACTGCTCCCTATACCCCCCCTCTCTACAATATATACTGCTCCCTATGTCCCCTCTCTATAATATATACTGCTCCCTATGCCCCCCCATCTATAATATATACTGCTCCCTATGCCCCCCCTCTATAATATATACTGCTCCCTATGCCCCCCCATCTATAATATATACTGCTCCCTATGCCCCCTCTCTATAATATATACTGCTCCCTATGCCCCCCCATCTATAATATATACTGCTCCCTATGCCCCCTCTATAATATATACTGCTCCCTATGCCCCCATCTATAATATATACTGCTCCCTATGCCCCCCTCTACAATATATACTGATCCCTATACCCCCCCTCTCTATAATATATACTGCTCCCTATGCCCCCCCTCTCTATAATATATACTGCTCCCTATACCCCCCTCTCTATAATATATACTGCTCTCTATAATATATACTGCTCCCTATACCCCCCTCTCTATAATATATACTGCTCCCTATACCCCCCCATCTATAATATATACTGCTCCCTATGCCCCCTCTATAATATATACTGCTCCCTATGCCCCCATCTATAATATATACTGCTCCCTATGCCCCCCTCTACAATATATACTGATCCCTATACCCCCCCTCTCTATAATATATACTGCTCCCTATGCCCCCCCTCTCTATAATATATACTGCTCCCTATGCCCCCTCTCTATAATATATACTGCTCCCTATGCCCCCCCATCTATAATATATACTGCTCCCTATCCCCCCCCCCCCATCTATAATATATACTGCTCCCTATGCCCCCCTCGCTATAATATATACTGCTCCCTATGTCCCCCCCCCCCTATAACATACCCAGCTCCCTATGTCCCTCAGTAGCATAGTAATACGGGATATAAGGGTGACAGCCGGGTCATACAGCCCCTCTCTCCCTCCCTCTCTGTGTGAGGAGACACCATGAGAGACCGCACAGTGACCAGTGACCTCCGCACTGCCTCATATCCCCTGTGTGTGAGCGGGAACGATCATGTGATCAGTCACATGGGTGGGAGGAGCCTGACTCCGTGCTGTGCAGTCGGCAGGTTAGATGAGGATCCTCTGTCTACAGGGAAATCTGTTCCTGACTGAGCTGTAAGCTCTGCAGTGTGTGTATACACATAGTATATTTCACGGTATACTGCATATCTCCATATACCACACACATACATATATACCACTGTATACTGCACACACATCTCTATATACCACACATAGTATATTTCACGGTATACTGCATATCTCCATATACCACACACATACATATATACCACTGTATACTGCACACACATCTCTATATACCACACACATACATATATACCACTATATACTGCACACACATCACTATATACCACACACATACATATATACCACTATATACTGCACACACATCACTATATACCACACACATACATATTATACCACTATATACTGCACACACATCTCTATATACCACACACATACATATTATACAACTATAGGCTAGGTTCACACTACGTATATATCCGGCCGCATATTTTTCGCGGCCAGACATATACGTATGAAACTCCGGCCGGGACTTTACGCAAGTTGCGGCCGGATACGTACGGACCGCGAACTTACGCCCGTAGCGTACTTACGCTTCCCGAGCGCTCTTCGTTGCGATCTAACAGCGGTCTTTTACTTGGAAATCTTCGCCTAGCCCCGGACACCCCACAGAACCTTTTGGATCGGAACAAAAAGCTGGCAAAATGAAGAAATCACCACTACGTACGGGACCGCATGTTACGCTACGGGCGTAAGTTACGGCATTTTCGTCCGGAAATAATGGTTTGGTTCATTTTTTACGGCGCCGCATACGATCCGGGCGTAAGTTCGTACGTAGTGTGAACTGTGCGCCCGTAGATCGTATACTTTCCATTGTACACAAACTACGTAAGTTTCCGGCCGCTTATTCACGGAACGCGATACGGCCGGAAACTTACGTAGTGTGAACGTAGCCCCCTACTGCACACACATCTCTATATACCACACATATACATATATACCACTGTATACTGCACACACATCACTATATACCACACACATACATATTATACCACTATATACTGCACACACATCTCTATATACCACACATACATATATACCACTGTATACTGCACACACATCTCTATATACCACACATACATATATACCACTGTATACTGCACACACATCTCTATATACCACACACATACATATTATACCACTATATACTGCACACACATCACTATATACCACACATATACATCTATAACATATACTGCTCCCTATGGTTCCCACCTCTATAACATATAGTGTTCTTTATGGCTCCCCACTATCTGACATATACTGCTCACTATGCTCCCCCCCCCTCTATAACATATACTGCTCACTATGCTCCCCCCCCCCCTATAACATATACTGCTCTCTATGGCTCCCCCCTCTATAACATATACTGCTCTCTATGGCTCACCCCCTCTATAACACATACTGCTCCCTATACCCACCCTCTATAATATACACTGCTCGCTATGGCTCCCCACTATCTGACATATTCTGCTCCCTATGCCCCCCCATCTATAATATATACTGCTCCCTATGCCCCCCCTCTAACATATACTGCTCCCCCCCTCTCCAACACATACTGCTCCCTATCCCCCCCCCCCTCTAACATATACTGCTCTCTATGGCTCCCTACTGTCTGACATACTGTATACTACTCCCTATGGCTCCCCACTATCTCACATATACTGCTCCCTATGCCCCCCCTCCCCTCTATAACATATACTGGTCCCTATGCCCCCCCTCTATAACATATACTGGTCCCTATGCCCCCCTCTCTGCTACTGCTCCGGCCGGTAAGCATCAGCGTACGCATGCATCAGAGCTTCCCCCTGCACACAATGGAGTGAGCGGCCAGAGGCGCTCGCTTCATAGCGCTAACAGACAGGGTTTCCTACGGCCGCAATTCTTAGAATTGTGGCCCCAGAAAACTGGCATGTCAGTTATTTGCGGGGCCGCACGGGATCCCGGCCGGAGCGTATACGATGTGTGCTGCTCTGCTCTGGGTAAGATAATTTCTCACTTTACACTTGGGCTGGTGCGATAGATTTTTGGGATGTTTAGGAGGCTCGGAGGGAGTGACCTGGCTGATGCGGCACATTGGCAGTGGTGCAGGTGTTAAAGGGGTTATCCAGCGCTACAAAAACATGGCCACTTTTCCCCCTGCTGTTGTCTCCAGTTCAGGTGCAGTTTGCAATTAAGCACCATTTACTTCAATGGAACTGAGTTTCAAAACCCCACCCAAACTGGAGACAACAATAGTGGGAAAGTGGCCATGTTTTTGTAGCGCTGGATAACCCCTTTAATGCAGTTAGGACTTGTTCACATTGAGGGACATTTATGAAGGTTGCATTTTTCGGCGCAAAGGGGTAAGATGCGAAAACATATGTTTTGCAAATAGATTTTTGCATCTGGCCCCTGTACGCCTGTTGTGCCAGAGGGGCGGGGATGGGTGGAACGAGAGGCACGGACTCTGGGTCAATAAAAAATAATAAGTAAACCTACACCAGCTCTGAGCCACCATGCTGGGACATCATTATCTAAATCCAGCCTGGTGACATCATTATTTCCAGCCTGGTGACATCACTATATACATTCAGCCTGGTGACATCACTATATCCAGCCTGGTGACATCATTATATCTAGCCTGGTGACATCACTATATCCAGCCTGGTGACATCATTATATGTAGCCTGGTGACATCACTATATCCAGCCTGGTGACATCATTATATCTAGCCTGGTGACATCACTATATCCAGTCTGGTGACATCATTATATGTAGCCTGGTGACATCACTATATCCAGCCTGGTGACATCATTATATCTAGCCTGGTGACATCACTATCTATATCCAGCCTGGTGACATCACTACATCCAGCCTGGTGACATCACTATCTATATCCAGCCTGGTGACATCACTACATCCAGCCTGGTGACATCACTATATCCAGCCTGGTGACATCATTATATCCAGCCTGGTGACATCACTACATCCAGCCTGGTGACATCACTACATCCAGCCTTGTGACATCACTACATCCAGCCTGGTGACATCACTATCTATATCCAGCCTGGTTACATCACTACATCCAGCCTGGTGACATCACTATCTATATCCAGCCTGGTGACATCACTACATCCAGCCTGGTGACATCACTATATCCAGCCTGGTGACATCATTATATCCAGCCTGGTGACATCATTATATCCAGCCTGGTGACATCACTATCTATATCCAGCCTGGTCACATCACTACATCCAGCCTGGTGACATCACTACATCCAGCCTGGTGACATCACTATCTACATCCAGCCTGGTGACATCACTACATCCAGCCTGGTGACATCACTATCTACATCCAGCCTGGTGACATCACTACATCCAGCCTGGTGACATCACTACATCCAGCCTGGTGACATCACTATCTATATCCAGCCTGGTGACATCACTACATCCAGCCTGGTGACATCATTATATCCAGCCTGGTGACATCATTATATCCAGCCTGGTGACATCACTATCTATATCCAGCCTGGTGACATCACTACATCCAGCCTGGTGACATCATTATATCCAGCCTGGTGACATCACTACATCCAGCCTGGTGACATCACTATCTACATCCAGCCTGGTGACATCACTATATCCAGCCTGGTGACATCATTATATCTAGCCTGGTGACATCACTATATCCAGCCTGGTGACATCATTATATGTAGCCTGGTGACATCACTATATCCAGCCTGGTGACATCATTATATCTAGCCTGGTGACATCACTATATCCAGTCTGGTGACATCATTATATGTAGCCTGGTGACATCACTATATCCAGCCTGGTGACATCATTATATCTAGCCTGGTGACATCATTATATCTAGCCTGGTGACATCACTATCTATATCCAGCCTGGTGACATCACTACATCCAGCCTGGTTACATCACTACATCCAGCCTGGTGACATCACTATCTATATCCAGCCTGGTGACATCACTAAATCCAGCCTGGTGACATCACTATATCCAGCCTGGTGACATCATTATATCCAGTCTGGTGACATCACTACATCCAGCCTGGTGACATCACTACATCCAGCCTTGTGACATCACTACATCCAGCCTGGTGACATCACTATCTATATCCAGCCTGGTTACATCACTACATCCAGCCTGGTGACATCACTATCTATATCCAGCCTGGTGACATCACTACATCCAGCCTGGTGACATCACTATATCCAGCCTGGTGACATCATTATATCCAGCCTGGTGACATCATTATATCCAGCCTGGTGACATCACTATCTATATCCAGCCTGGTGACATCACTACATCCAGCCTGGTGACATCACTACATCCAGCCTGGTGACATCACTATCTACATCCAGCCTGGTGACATCACTACATCCAGCCTGGTGACATCACTATCTACATCCAGCCTGGTGACATCACTACATCCAGCCTGGTGACATCACTACATCCAGCCTGGTGACATCACTATCTATATCCAGCCTGGTGACATCACTACATCCAGCCTGGTTACATCACTACATTCAGCCTGGTGACATCACTATCTATATCCAGCCTGGTGACATCACTACATCCAGCCTGGTGACATCACTACATCCAGCCTTGTGACATCACTACATCCAGCCTGGTGACATCACTATCTATATCCAGCCTGGTGACATCACTATATCCAGCCTGGTGACATCACTACATCCAGCCTGGTGACATCACTATATCCAGCCTGGTGACATCACTACATCCAGCCTGGTGACATCACTATCTATATCCAGCCTGGTGACATCACTATATCCAGCCTGGTGACATCACTACATCCAGCCTGGTGACATCACTATATCCAGCCTGGTGACATCATTATATCCAACCTGGTGACATCACTATCTACATCCAGCCTGGTGACATCACTATATCCAGCCTGGTGACATCACTATCTACATCCAGCCTGGTGACATCACTATATCCAGCCTGGTGACATCACTATATCCAGCCTGGTGACATCATTATATCCAGCCTGGTGACATCACTACATCCAGCCTGGTGACATCACTATCTACATCCAGCCTGGTGACATCACTATCTATATCCAGCCTGGTGACATCACTACATCCAGCCTGGTGACATCACTATCTATATCCAGCCTGGTGACATCACTACATCCAGCCTGGTGACATCACTATCTATATCCAGCCTGGTGACATCACTACATCCAGCCTGGTGACATCACTATATCCAGCCTGGTGACATCATTATATCCAGCCTGGTGACATCACTACATCCAGCCTGGTGACATCACTATCTATATCCAGCCTGGTGACATCACTACATCCAGCCTGGTGACATCACTATCTATATCCAGCCTGGTGACATCACTATATCCAGCCTGGTGACATCACTACATCCAGCCTGGTGACATCGCTACATCCAGTCTGGTGACATCACTATCTACATCCAGCCTGGTGACATCACTATCTATATCCATCCTGGTGACATCACTATCTATATCCAGCCTGGTGACATCACTACATCCAGCCTGGTGACATCACTACATCCAGCCTGGTGACATCACTACATCCAGCCTGGTGACATCACTACATCCAGCCTGGTGACATCACTATCTATATCCAGCCTGGTGACATCACTACATCCAGCCTGGTGACATCACTACATCCAGCCTGGTGACATCACTATCACATATATATGGACATTGATGGGGATACACATCTTTATGTACACGATAGGGGGATCCCCACAGCGTCCGGCCTCACCACGTATCCTCAGGTCACCGGATCTCAGAAGGTTTTATATATTTTTGTGCTTTTTCTCCCCCCTCTGTAGGAGGTAGAAGAAGTTTTGGAGATTTCTTAGTAGCGCAGGGTCTCCAGGTGTCACCAGGCATCCGGTTATCCTCTGACCCCATAGTCAGGACGCTGCATACACCCGCAGCCGCGCACCTAAATTTTGTCGTTAAACAGCTAAATATTTTTTTTCTTCCATTTTTGCTGCCATTGAATAAATATCATCACAGATTTTACTATTTACATTCTCTTTAAAAAGCTGCGACATTGTAACAAACACCGAATAAGAAATCAGAGAGCGAGGGTGTGCGGCGGTGTGCAGCAGCAGCCGCAGCGAGGTCGTCACCGCTAACACATACACCTCCTGCAACAACAACCTGCCCCGATCCCAGGTGTCAGCTCCCATCTGGAGGCAGAGTGACGTCCTCATTGCTGAGGATCCGGGGTTCTCGCATGTCCTGAGGCTCCAGATGTGACGAGAAACACAAAGATATAAAGGAAAAAACAAGAGTCACAAATCGGCAGCAAATGTTAAGAAACTTTATAAATATTTTTATTTATTTACCTTGTACTCTCTTACAGTATATACCCCATAGTGTGACCGCTCTTACAGTATATACCCCATAGTGTGACCGCTCTTACAGTATATACACCATAGTGTGACCGCTCTTACAGTATATACCCCATAGTGTGACCGCTCTTACAGTATATACACCATAGTGTGACCGCTCTTACAGTATATACCCCATAGTGTGACCGCTCTTACAGTATATACACCATAGTGTGACCGCTCTTACAGTATATACACCATAGTGTGACCGCTCTTACAGTATATACACCATAGTGTGACCGCTCTTACAGTATATACACTATAGTGTGACCGCTCTTACAGTATATACACCATAGTGTGACCGCTCTTACAGTATATACACCATAGTGTGACCGCTCTTACAGTATATACCCCATAGTGTGACCGCTCTTACAGTATATACACCATAGTGTGACCGCTCTTACAGTACAGACTCCATAGTGTGACCGCTCTTACAGTATATACCCCATAGTGTGACCGCTCTTACAGTATATACACCATAGTGTGACCGCTCTTACAGTACAGATTCCATAGTGTGACCGCTCTTACAGTATATACACCATAGTGTGACCGCTCTTACAGTATATACACCATAGTGTGACCGCTCTTACAGTACAGACTCCATAGTGTGACCGCTCTTACAGTATATACACCATAGTGTGACCGCTCTTACAGTATAGACTCCATAGTGTGACCGCTCTTACAGTATATACCCCATAGTGTGACCGCTCTTACAGTATATACACCATAGTGTGACCGCTCTTACAGTACAGACACCATAGTGTGACCGCTCTTACAGTATATACACCATAGTGTGACCGCTCTTACAGTATATACCCCATAGTGTGACCGCTCTTACAGTATATACACCATAGTGTGACCGCTCTTACAGTATAGACTCCATAGTGTGACCGCTCTTACAGTATATACACCATAGTGTGACCGCTCTTACAGTATATACACCATAGTGTGACCGCTCTTACAGTACAGATTCCATAGTGTGACCGCTCTTACAGTATATACCCCATAGTGTGACCGCTCTTACAGTATATACACCATAGTGTGACCGCTCTTACAGTAAAGACCCCATAGTGTGACCGCTCTTACAGTAAAGACCCCATAGTGTGACCGCTCTTACAGTATATACACCATAGTGTGACCGCTCTTACAGTATATACTCCATAGTGTGACCGCTCTTACAGTATAGACTCCATAGTGTGACCGCTCTTACAGTATATACACCATAGTGTGACCGCTCTTACAGTATATACCCCATAGTGTGACCGCTCTTACAGTATATACACCATAGTGTGACCGCTCTTACAGTATATACACATAGTGTGACCGCTCTTACAGTATATACACCATAGTGTGACCGCTCTTACAGTATATACACCATAGTGTGACCGCTCTTACAGCATATACCCCATAGTGTGACCGCTCTTACAGTATATACACCATAGTGTGACCGCTCTTACAGTATATACACCATAGTGTGACCGCTCTTACAGTACAGACTCCATAGTGTGACCGCTCTTACAGTATATACCCCATAGTGTGACCGCTCTTACAGTATATACACCATAGTGTGACCGCTCTTACAGTACAGATTCCATAGTGTGACCGCTCTTACAGTATATACACCATAGTGTGACCGCTCTTACAGTATATACACCATAGTGTGACCGCTCTTACAGTATAGACCCCATAGTGTGACCGCTCTTACAGTATATACACCATAGTGTGACCGCTCTTACAGTACAGACTCCATAGTGTGACCGCTCTTACAGTATATACACCATAGTGTGACCGCTCTTACAGTATAGACTCCATAGTGTGACCGCTCTTACAGTATATACCCCATAGTGTGACCGCTCTTACAGTATATACACCATAGTGTGACCGCTCTTACAGTACAGACACCATAGTGTGACCGCTCTTACAGTATATACACCATAGTGTGACCGCTCTTACAGTATATACCCCATAGTGTGACCGCTCTTACAGTATATACACCATAGTGTGACCGCTCTTACAGTATAGACTCCATAGTGTGACTGCTCTTACAGTATATACACCATAGTGTGACCGCTCTTACAGTATATACACCATAGTGTGACCGCTCTTACAGTACAGATTCCATAGTGTGACCGCTCTTACAGTATATACCCCATAGTGTGACCGCTCTTACAGTATATACACCATAGTGTGACCGCTCTTACAGTAAAGACCCCATAGTGTGACCGCTCTTACAGTATATACCCCATAGTGTGACCGCTCTTACAGTATAGACTCCATAGTGTGACCGCTCTTACAGTATAGACTCCATAGTGTGACCGCTCTTACAGTATAGACTCCATAGTGTGACCGCTCTTACAATAAAGACTCCATAGTGTGACCGCTCTTACAGTATATACACCATAGTGTGACCGCTCTTACAGTATATACACCATAGTGTGACCGCTCTTACAGTATATACCCCATAGTGTGACCGCTCTTACAGTATATACACCATAGTGTGACCGCTCTTACAGTATAGACTGCATAGTGTGACCGCTCTTACAGTATATACACCATAATGTGACCGCTCTTACAGTATAGACTCCATAGTGTGACCGCTCTTACAGTATATACACCATAGTGTGACCGCTCTTACAGTATAGACCCCATAGTGTGACCGCTCTTACAGTATATATACCCCATAGTGTGACCGCTCTTACAGTATATACCCCATAGTGTGACCGCTCTTACAGTATATACACCATAGTGTGACCGCTCTTACAGTATATATACCCCATAGTGTGACCGCTCTTACAGTATATACCCCATAGTGTGACCGCTCTTACAGTATATACACCATAGTGTCACCGCTCTTACAGTATATACTCCATAGTGTGACCACTCTTACAGTATATATACACCATAGTGTGACCGCTCTTACAGTATATACACCATAGTGTGACCGCTCTTACAGTATATACTCCATAGTGTGACCGCTCTTACAGTATATACACCATAGTGTGACCGCTCTTACAGTATATACACCATAGTGTGACCGCTCTTATAGTATATACACCATAGTGTGGGGCCCCCTTCACACGTCCGGAAAATCTGTCCGGATTTCCTATCAGGAAATTCGGACTGATTTCCGGACTCATAGGCTAGCATTAGACACGGACACCCTTCCGGATTTTTGCGGAAGGGTGTCCGTTCCGGAAAATAGGACTGGATTTTTTAGATCCTGTCCTATTTTCCTCCGGAAATCCAGCACGGACGCCCCCATAGAAGTCTATGGGAGCGCCGGAATCACGGGCATTTTCCTGATGTATATCAGGAAAGTGCCCGCGATTCCGGACTGGTAGAGAGCCAGCCCTGGCCGCCGTCCGATCACCCGCACACCCCCATCCCCCCCGCACCGCAACGCACCGCACACTCTGCCCGGCACTACAGAGTGCGGTGCAGATCCCCCCCCGCCGCCCCCCCCCCCCCCCCCCCCCCCCCCCCCCGCCCGCCCCCCCAGCCACCCCCCCCCCCCCCCCCCCCCCCCCCCCCCGGCGCCTACCCCCAAGCCACTCACCACCGGAACTCCGGCTCTCGGTCATTTGACCCTCTTCCCCCCCCCCCGCCCCCCCGGGAACTCACCACCGGGCTTCCCGCTGGATGCTCCGCACCTCCGACCGCCGCCGCCTGGACCTCAGCACTGCACTCTGACCCGGACCCCAACCTCCCGGCCCCGACAGAGCAGGATCCAGCACAGGTGAGATTACCCTTTAGGACTACTACTCCCACCATGCTCTGCTGGCAGGCCATGATGGGAGTTGTAGTTCTGCAGCCTGTGGCCATCCAGGTTGCAGAACTACAACTCCCACCATATCTTGCTGACAGGTCATGATGGGAGTTGTACTTCTGCAGCCTGTGGCCATCCAGGTTGCAGATGTACAACTCCCATCATGCCTTGCTGACGGGCCATGATGGGAGTTGTAGTTCTGCAGCCTGTGGCCATCCAGGTTGCAGACGTACAACTCCCATCATGCCTTGCTGACAGGCCATGATGGGAGTTGTAGTTCTGCAGCCTGTGGCCATCCAGGTTGCAGACGTACAACTCCCATCATGCCTTGCTGGCAGGCCATGATGGGAAGTGTAGTTCTGCAGCCTGTGGCCATCCAGGTACACGGGTACCTGTGATTTATGTTGGCATACTAAACCATATTATCTCATCAGGAAATCCTGAAGGTTTTTCCTGATGGTAAAAAACGGATTACTGTCAGGAAATCCTGATACTTTCCTGATGACATTTGAGGTCTCCTGATCAGGATTTCCTGACAGTAAAAACTGACACGGACGTGTGAATGGGGCCTGACCTATCTGCTGCCTGCAGCGTCCTTCAGCATGAGCGGTCTGGCAGGGGGTCAGTAATGGTGTGGGGGGGGGCATTTCTTTGGGGGCCGCACAGCCCTCCATATGCTGCCAAAGGTAGCCTGAATGCCATTAGGTACCGAGACCCTCAGAGCCCTTGTGATACCATATGCTGGTGCAGTTGGGGTTCCTCCTAATGCAGGACACTGCTAGACCTCGTGGCTGGAGTGTGTCAGCAGTTCCTGAAAGATGGAGGCAGTGACGCTATGGACTTGCCGCCCGTTTCCCTGACCTGAATCCCATGGAGCACATTGGGGACATCATGTCTCCTCCATCCACCAACATCACATTGCAGCACAGACTGTCCAGGAGTTGGTGGTGCTTTAGTCCAGGTCTGGGAGGAGATCCCTTAGGAGACCATTGGCCACCTCATCAGGAGCATGTCCGGGAATGTAGGGAGGTCATACAGACACCTCTATTGGAGCATGCCCAGGCCTTGTAGGGAGGTCATACAGCCACCTCATCAGGAGCATGCCCGGGCCTTGTAGGGAGGTCATACAGACACCTCATCAGGAGCATGCCCGGGCCTTGTAGGGAGGTCATACAGCCACCTCATCAGGAGCATGCCCGGGCCTTGTAGGGAGGTCATACAGACACCTCATCAGGAGCATGCCCGGGCCTTGTAGGGAGGTCATACAGACACCTCATCAGGAGCATGCCCGGGCCTTGTAGGGAGGTCATACACCTCATCAGGAGCATGCCCGGGCCTTGTGGGGAGGTCATACAGACACCTCATCAGGGGCATGCCCGGACCTTGTAGGGAGGTCATACACCTCATCAGGAGCATGCCCGGGCCTTGTAGGGAGGTCATACAGACACCTCATCAGGAGCATGCCCGGGCCTTGTAGGGAGGTCATACAGCCACCTCATCAGGAGCATGCCCAGGCCTTGTATTGAGGTCATACAGCCACCTCATCAGGAGCATGCCCGGGCCTTGTAGGGAGGACATACAGACACCCCATCAGGAGCATGCCCGGGCCTTGTAGGGAGGTCATACAGCCATCTGATAAGGAGCATGCCCGGGCCTTGTAGGGAGGTCATACAGACACCTCATCAGGAGCATGCCCGGGCCTTGTAGGGAGGATATGCAGACACCTCATCAGGAGCATGCCCGGGCCTTGTAGGGAGGTCATACAGCCACCTCATCAGGAGCATGCCCGGGCCTTGTAGGGAGGTCATACAGACACCTCATCAGGAGCATGCCCGGGCCTTGTAGAGAGGTCATACAGACACCTCATCAGGAGCATGCCCGGACCTTGTAGGGAGGTCATACAGCCACCTCATCAGGAGCATGCCCGGGCCTTGTAGGGAGGTCATGCATACACCTCATCAGGAGCCTGCCCGGGCCTTGTAGGGAGGTCATGCATACACCTCATCAGGAGCATGCCCGGGCCTTGTAGGGAGGTCATACAGACACCTCATCAGGAGCATGCCCGGGCCTTGTAGGGAGGTCATACACCTCATCAGGAGCATGCCCGGACCTTGTAGGTAGGTCATACAGACACCTCATCGGGAGCATGGCCGGGCCTTGTAGGGAGGTCATACTCCTCATCAAGAGCATGCCCGGGCCTTGTAGGGAGGTCATACAGACACCTCATCAGTTACATATAGGAGGGGTATATATATATATATATATATCAGTTACATATAGGAGGGGTATATATATATATCAGCTACATATAGGAGGGGTATATATATATATATATATAATCAGTCACATCTAGGAGGGGTTATCTGAGGGGTCCCTTTTTTTTTTTTGAGCAGTGGATATGAAGGTTGTCAGTCCATGCCACAAGGTCCATCATTGTCTATCTATGTCTTTGTCCAGGGTTGGAGAATTGCGTTTTTGCTCACAGGCCTCCTGACTCCCCTCTCTTCCTTAAGGCCTTGGTCAAAGATGGTACAGATCGGCTTCCAGGTTGATGATCGTGCTCCTGCACTCGTCCTTCTGGGTATCCAGCAGAGTACCTGGTGAGTACAGTTTATTTTTCTTATCTCAAGGTACAGCCAGCTAAACTATGCAGAACCTTGTCAGCCAAGTCTGATCCTAACAGGACCGAGCACCCCTTATGTAGTCACCCATCTCTCTCTCTCAAGTCAACTTCCATAAATATAGCATTTCCCATCCATATTCTCTTAAAGGGAACCAATCCACACCTTTGTAGTGATTGGGCTCCCGGAATAGCTGCACGCACCTCACAGCCGGCTCTCTTGTGGTGTAGTGGGGTAGTGGGGTCCGGGCTCTGTGGCCTTCATGTCCAGTAAAATGAATTCTAATCCCATGTGTGAGGCAGGGAGAGAGCCATGAACTAGTCATCTGAGCTGTGACTAGTCACGGCTCTCTGTCCTGACAGCTGTCTGCTAATGGGCCTCCTTGCCAGTCATTACCTGATGAAGGCTTCATGAGATTGTGAGAGCCGAAACACGTTGGCTTCCTTTGATAATAAATGTTATTGTTTGTCACTCATGGTTATGACCTGTTCTCACTGAGCGGCATGCATGTGTCTTTTTGCTGGTTGCGCGTTCATCCAAAGAGGAATTCTCTCCTTGTGAGCCTGGGCCGGGTTAGCTTTCTACTTATACACTTTGACGCTGGATGCGGACAGTGGTGCTCTGACGGCTGCGCCTATCTGGACGCGGACAGTGGTGCTCTGAGGGCTGCGCCTATCTGGACGCGGACAGTGGTGCTCTGAGGGCTGCGCCTACCTGGACGCGGACAGTGGTGCTCTGAGGGCTGCGCCTACCTGGACGCGGACAGTGGTGCTCTTAGGGCTGCGCCTATCTGGACGCGGACAGTGGTGCTCTTAGGGCTGCGCCTATCTGGACGCGGACAGTGGTGCTCTGAGGGCTGCGCCTATCTGGACGCGGACAGTGGTGCTCTGAGGGCTGCGCCTACCTGGACGCGGACAGTGGTGCTCTGAGGGCTGCGCCTATCTGGACGCGGACAGTGGTGCTCTTAGGGCTGCGCCTATCTGGACGCGGACAGTGGTGCTCTGAGGGCTGCGCCTATCTGGAAGCGGACAGTGGTGCTCTGAGGGCTGCGCCTATCTGGACGCTGACAGTCGTGCTCTGAGGGCTGCGCCTATCTGGACGCGGACAGTGGTGCTCTGAGGGCTGCGCCTATCTGGACACAGACAGTGATGCTCTGAGGGCTGCGCCTATCTGGACGCGGACAGTGGTGCTCTGAGGGCTACGCCTATCTGGACGCGGACAGTGGTGCTCTGAGGGCTGCGCCTATCTGGACGCTGACAGTCGTGCTCTGAGGGCTGCGCCTATCTGGACGCGGACAGTGGTGCTCTGAGGGCTGCGCCTATCTGGACGCGGACAGTGGTGCTCTGAGGGCTGCGCCTATCTGGACGCGGACAGTGGTGCTCTGAGGGCTGCGCCTATCTGGACGCTGACAGTGGTGCTCTGAGGGCTGCGCCTATCTGGACGCGGACAGTGGTGCTCTGAGGGCTGCGCCTATCTGGACGCGGACAGTGGTGCTCTGAGGGCTGCGCCTATCTGGACGCTGACAGTGGTGCTCTGAGGGCTGCGCCTATCTGGACGCGGACAGTGGTGCTCTGAGGGCTGCGCCTATCTGGACGCGGACAGTGGTGCTCTGAGGGCTGCGCCTATCTGGACGCGGACAGTGGTGCTGTGAGGGCTGCGCCTATCTGGACGCGGACAGTGGTGCTCTGAGGGCTGCGCCTATCTGGACGCGGACAGTGGTGCTCTGAGGGCTGCGCCTATCTGGACGCGGACAGTGGTGCTCTGAGGGCTGCGCCTATCTGGACGCGGACAGTGGTGCTCTGAGGGCTGCGCCTATCTGGACGCGGACAGTGGTGCTCTGAGGGCTGCGCCTATCTGGACGCGGACAGTGGTGCTCTGAGGGCTGCGCCTATCTGGACGCGGACAGTGGTGCTCTGAGGGCTGCGCCTATCCTTTCCATACACGTAATTGCACAACCTCACCATGTGAGTGATTCCGTATACTCCTCTCTATAGCGGCACAGGACATACTACACCAGGAAGAGCCGTCTTTCTTTCCTACTCTTAGTGTGTATGAGGCGCAGACCGCGCCGAGGCAGCTACGGTATGAGCACATAACGTCTGTATGGCGTCAGTACAATGGAAGGGGGCAGTGAAATGTACAATAGTGTTACTATGTGTGTCTTTGCCTCTCTTATTGTGGTATCATTAGTATCTCTCATTCTATCGATTATCACATCTATCCATAGACATTATCCATACACCTGTGATGTATGGGGTGAAACAGGTAAGGAGGACTATGCTGGGGGGTGGGGAATAGGCAGAAGGGTGGGGGATGGGAAACATAGGGGTGTGATTATATACAACAGTTCCGGTGGGCACTTTAAATTGTGACTAATAGGTATGCTAATGCTGTAGTTATGTATGGTCCACCTCAACACTATATATATATCCACAATATGTATACCAATAAATTACCAGATCATAGCCAATACAAAAATTCACTTTATTTAAACATTAAAATCCTTAAAACATAACACAGGAAAATATTCCAGCACAAGATCATATAACTTGCATTATGGGTATAAATCGTGTAAACAGTTTCTCCTACAGAGCCAAATGTAAACCATTTTCAGAGGGGATATATCTCACAAAGTAATGGAAGAGACACCCGTAACTCACATCGTAAAGTGTATTACCAAGTCCTATCTCTATGTCTATTCCAACCCCACTCACACAGTGAGTAAATGTTTTCACAAATAAATTATATAATGAACTCTGTATTGCACCTTACCCTTATTGTAACTGCAAGAAACCCCTCTCTGTTGAGATATTGAAAATGGTTTACATTTGGCTCTGTAGGAGAAACTGTTTACACTATGGATATATGTGATTACAGTTTATACCCATAATGCAAGTTATATGATCTTGTGCTGGACTATTTTCCTGTGTTATGTTTTAAGGATTTTAATGTTTAAATAAAGTAAATTTTTGTATTGGCTATGATCTGGTAATTTATTGGTATACATATAGGGGTGTGATGTATATCACAGAATCACGTCATGTTTGTTGATGAATGATTATAGTAAGAAAAGAATGAATAAAAGTAAAAGGTGTTGACTATTGTGTGTAGGTGAAATACAGAATATGCTCCTGAAGTACTCTGTGCTGCTGCGGCCCTTTCCTACCCCTATAAATCAGTACATGACCCTTCATAAATCTTCTAAAATACTCTGCGCTTCTGTATGACCTACACATTCCACTTTGTACTCTGTCTGTAATACTCTGTGCTGCTGTGTGACCATATGTAAGCTCAACACACTCCTCTACTGTAACACTCTGTGCTGCTGTGTGAGCTGCTGCTTCTAATATATATCAGTGTGTAATAATACACAATATCAGCACACCCGTCTTCTGTAATCCTCTGTGCTGCTGTGTGACTCCTGTAATCCTCTGTGCTGCTGTGTGACTCCTGTAATCCTCTGTGCTGCTGTGTGACCACACATAAGCAGAGCACACCCCTCTCCTGTAATCATCTGTGCTGCTGTGTGACCACACATAAGCAGAGCACACCCCTCTCCTGTAATACTCTGTGCTGCTGTGTGACCATACTCAATATCAGCACACGCCTCTCCTGTAATCATCTGTGCTGCTGTGTGACCATACTCAATATCAGCACACTCCTCTCCTGTAATACTCTGTTCTGCTGTGTGACAATACATAAGCACAGCACACTCCTCTCCTGTAATCCTCTGTGCTGCTCTGTGACTCCTGTAATCCTCTGTGCTGCTGTGTGACCATACATAAGCACAGCACACTCTTCTCCTGTAATACTCTGTGCTGCTGTGTGACCATACATAAGCACAGCACACTCCTCTCCTGTAATACTCTGTGCTGCTGTGTGACCATACTCAATATCAGCACACGCCTCTCCTGTAATCCTTTGTGCTGCTGTGTGACCATACTCAATATCAGCACACTCCTCTCCTGTAATACTCTGTTCTGCTGTGTGACAATACATAAGCACAGCACACTCCTCTCCTGACATGCTCTGTTCTGCTGTGTGACAATACATAAGCACAGCACACTCCTCTCCTGTAATCCTCTGTGCTACTCTGTGACTCCTGTAATCCTCTGTGCTGCTGTGTGACCATACATAAGCACAGCACACTCCTCTCCTGTAATCCTCTGTGTTGCTGTGTGACTCCTGTAATACTCTGTGCTGCTGTGTGACTCCAGTAATCCTCTTTGCTGCTGTGTGACCATACATAAGCAAGCACACTCCTCTCCTGACATGCTCTGTGCTGCTGTGTGATCATACATAATCACAGCAGACTCCTCTCCTGTAATCCTCTGTGCTGCTCTGTGACCATACATAAGCACAGTACACTCCTCTCCTGACATGCTCTGTGCTGCTGTGTGACCATACATAAGCACAGCACACTCCTCTCCTGTAATCCTCTGTGCTGCTGTGTGACCATACATAAGCACAGCACACTCCTCTCCTGTAATCCCCTGTGCTGCTGTGTGACTCCTGTAATCCTCTGTGCTGCTGTGTGACTCCTGTAATACTCTGTGCTGCTGTGTGACCATACATAAGCACAGCACACTCCTCTCCTGTAATCCCCTGTGCTGCTGTGTGCTTCCTGTAATCCTCTGTGCTGCTGTGTGATTCCTGTAATCCCCTGTGCTGCTGTGTGACTTCTGTAATCCCCTGTGCTGCTGTGTGACTCCTGTAATCCCCTGTGCTGCTGTGTGACTCCTGTAATCCCCTGTGCTGCTGTGTGACTCCTGTAATCCCCTGTGCTGCTGTGTGACTCCTGTAATCCTCTGTGCTGCTGTGTGACTCCTGTAATCCTCTGTGCTGCTGTGTGACTCCTGTAATCCCCTGTGCTGCTGTGTGACTCCTGTAATCCTCTGTGCTGCTGTGTGACTCCTGTAATCCTCTGTGCTGCTGTGTGACTCCTGTAATCCTCTGTGCTGCTGTGTGACTCCTGTAATCCCCTGTGCTGCTGTGTGACTCCTGTAATCCCCTGTGCTGCTGTGTGACTCCTGTAATCCCCTGTGCTGCTGTGTGACTCCTGTAATCCCCTGTGCTGCTGTGTGACTCCTATAATCCTCTGTGCTGCTGTGTGACTCCTGTAATCCCCTGTGCTGCTGTGTGACTCCTGTAATCCTCTGTGCTGCTGTGTGACTCCTGTAATCCTCTGTGCTGCTGTGTGACTCCTTTAATACTCTGTGCTGCTGTGTGACTCCTGTAATCCTCTGTGCTGCTGTGTGACTCCTGTAATACTCTGTGCTGCTGTGTGACCATACATAAGCACAGCACACTCCTCTCCTGTAATCCCCTGTGCTGCTGTGTGACTCCTGTAATCCCCTGTGCTGCTGTGTGACTCCTGTAATCCCCTGTGCTGCTGTGTGACTCCTGTAATCCCCTGTGCTGCTGTGTGACTCCTGTAATCCTCTGTGCTGCTCTGTGACTCCTGTAATCCTCTGTGCTGCTGTGTGACTCCTGTAATCCCTTGTGCTGCTGTGTGACTCCTGTAATCCTCTGTGCTGCTGTGTGACTCCTGTAATCCTCTGTGCTGCTGTGTGACTCCTGTAATCCCCTGTGCTGCTGTGTGACTCCTGTAATCCCCTGTGCTGCTGTGTGACTCCTGTAATTCTCTGTGCTGCTGTGTGACTCCTGTAATCCCCTGTGCTGCTGTGTGACTCCTGTAATCCTCTGTGCTGCTGTGTGCTCCCTCGGATGTCAGCCTCCTCCTCCCTATGTATGGATGTGATGAAACTTTCTGTTGTATAGAAGTTTTTGTGCTGTATTTGGCGATTCTTTTGTCGTCTCTTTAGCGCTGTGGCGGTGGACGTGCCGCTGTGTGTTGTAGGATCGGAGGAGCCTGAAGGCGTGAGGAAATAATAATGTGACGCCATCTCGTTTCTGTTGTGCCTTTCTTCCTCTCTCTCTCGGTAGGAGATTTCCTCCTCCCCTCCCCCGGTAGCCGGCTCCTGTATTATCAGGCACATCGCCGGCTCTTCCCGGTGGATTTTAATAGCGCGGTGCCGGCTGGCGCACTTTCATTCTAAACGCCTCACTCTTAGCCCTGTTGAGTAGCTTGACAGCCTTTCAGTGAGCCACGAGGAGAGCGCTGTGAAGTGGGAGATGAGAGCGCCACCGAACCTAAAGACCAATCTTAATTATTCCAACCAGGAGAGAGCGAGCGAGCGGGGCTGATGACAGCCAGCCCCAAATAATAACAGCTCGCTGGCGCTTCCCGCGCTCGCCACAGTCATTAGACACCGATGATTAGTGCTGCTGTGTGGGAATACACAGAGATGACGAGTCGTGCCAAAGGATCAGCGAGGGGGAAGACCCTCTCCTGCCCTATAGCTTACTATTATAACAATCCTGCACTAAAAAATATTTTCCTTCAAATCAACTGGTGTCAAAAAGTTATACAGATTTGTAAATTACTTCTATGTAAAAATCTCCAGTCTTCCAGTACTTATCAGCTGCTGTATGTCCTGCAGGAAGTGGTGTATTCTCTCCAGTCTGACACAGTGCTCTTTGCTGCCCCCTCTGTCCATGTCAGGAACTGTCCAGAGCAGGAGAGGTTTTTTTATGGGGATTTGCTGCTGCACTGGACAGTTCCTGACATGGACAGAGGTGGCAGCAGGGAGCACTGTGTCAGACTGGAGAGAATACACCACTTCCTGCAGGACATACAGCAGCTGATAAGTACTGGAAGACTGGAGAGAATACTGTACACCCAATACTAGTCGTATAATAGGCAGATATCGTGCATGCAGGACAGTACATCCTGAGAAGTCACCCGGACTCTCAGCTCCCCTTCCTGGCATAGACCAGTCATGTAGCGCAGTTAATAGACAGTGTGAGTTGGTGTCCTAGAGGGGCCGGCGATCTTAAATTAGGCCGCGCCCCCAATTACCCCACCGGAATCACTAAGAGGCGCACTCTTCCAGTGAAACTCACTCGCTCACCGGCGTAAGTCACCTGATCAGGAGCAGGCGTAGATTTCTGCAGTGACTTATGCTGGCAAGTGAGCGAGTAAATAATAGTAAATCAGGTGCGGCACTCAGAAATGTCCCCCTTAGTGTCCACATCCCCACTGATCATTAGACTTAGCGAGGAGAAGTGCCGGCTGTGCTCTTCTCTCTCTAGCTGCCTGCAATCTCCGTCTTTGTCAACCAGTATGATGGCGTCTACAGATTCCACTAATGATGCATGGAGATCTGAACACTTCAGGCCCAGTTACACGGAACGGCCGTTATGGCCAATAAATGTCCTGTGTAATGGTGCGTTTACACAGAGAGATTTATCTGACAGATTTTGGAAGCCAAAGCCAGGAGCAGACTGTAAACAGGGAGCAGGTCATAAAGGAAAGACTGAGATTTCTCCTCTTTTCAAATCCAGTGCTGGCTTTGGCTTCCAAAATCTGTCAGATAAATCTCTCTGTGTAAACGCACCATAATAGAAGGCAATGATCAGCCGACATGAACGATTGTCAGCTGATCATTGCTGTCATTTGTCTTTCAGAATGCCAGCAGTCTGCTGGAATCAGCTCAATATGCCACGTATAACACGCGCTCTGTACATACATATATATATATACTGTATATACACACAATGCTGGATGGGATATGTCTTATACATCATGTTACGTTTGTTTCTGTTCTGTATATTTCAGATTCATTCCAGCGATTCTCAGCATAGTTATTGGGGTGTGTGATTGTCTGCCAGGGTGCCCAGGGAGTGTTACCACCTGTATTCCTCTGCAGTGGGTGGATTTTACACAATGCCTGTAACACGCTGCATGCTGCCACTTCTCCTGGAAACCTTTCACCTTTCTTGAACACTTTTCACCTTACCTGAGCACCTATTGCCTCCCCTAAGTACCTGTCACCTCTCTTGATCACCTCTCCCCTCACCTGGGCACCTTTTGTCTCCCTTGGGCACCTGCATCCTCTGTCGCCTCTCTTGGGCACCTGTTGCCTCTTCCGGATGCCTGTCACCTATCACCTCTCCTGGGCACCTGTTGCCTCTTCTGGATGCCTGTCACCTGTGCCCAAGGGAGGTACCTACAACCTCTCCTGGGCATCTGCCACCTCTCCTGGGCATGTACACCTCTTACCTTACCTGGGCACCTATTTCCCCTCTTGAGCACCTGTTGACTCTCCTGGGCACCTCTCACCTCACCTGGGAACCTATTGTCTCTCCTGGGAACCTGTGTCCTCTGCTTGGCTCCTGGCACCTCTCTTTGACACCTGTTGCCTCTCTTGGGCACCTATCTCCTCTCCTGGGCACCTGTTGCCCCTCCTGGGAAATTGTCATCTCTCCTCTGCACCTCTCACCCCCCCCCCAGGCACCTGTCTCCTCTCCTGGGCACCTGTTGCCTCTCTTGGGCACCTGTTTCCGCTCCTGGTCACCTGTTTCCTCTCCTGGGAACCTGTCTCCTCTCCTGGGAACCTGTCTCCTCTCCTGGGAACATGTTGCCCCTCCTGGGCATTTGTCACCTCTCCTGGGCACCTGTCACCCCCCAGGCACCTGTCTCCTCTCCTGGACACCTGTTACCCCTCCTGGGCACCTGTCACCTCTTCTGGACACCTGTTACCCCTCCTGGGCACCTGTCTCCTTTCCTGGACACCTGTCCTCTCTCCTGGACACCTGGTACCCCTCCTGGGCACCTGTCGCAGTGTCGCCTCTCCTGGAAACCTGTTACCCCTCATGGGCACCTGTCGCCTCTTCTGGACACCTGTTACCCCTCCTGGGCACCTATCTCCTCTCCTGGACACCTGTCCTCTCTCCTGGACACCTGGTACTCCTCCTGGGAACCTGTCGCCTCTCCTGGGAACCTGTCGCCTCTCCTGGGAACCTGTCACCTCTCCCGGACATCTTTCCCTTCTTGTGTACACCTCTTACCCCTCCTTGGCATCTGTCGCCTCTCCTGGACACCTGTTACCTCTCCTGGGCACTTGTCGCTTCTCCTGGGCACCTGACTTTTCTCCTGGGAACCTGTCTCCTCTCCTGGGAACATGTTGCCCCTCCTGGGCATTTGTCACCTCTCCTGGGCACCTGTCACCCCCCAGGCACCTGCAGAGCGTCCATTACTTTTACCTCATGGGGTCAGCTCCTGAAACGCTCCATTTCACGTTATTTATTTGGCTCTCCAGGCAAGGAGTCGACAACATTTGCATTGCACGTCCCTTCGTAAGTCACTGTTGCATAGACAATTGTGGGAGATGAGGTGACAGATGGGCCTGGATGTTAACAGAATAGGATAAGCCTCATGCATCTTTCATTACCGCCCAAACTTCAGTTTATCTGCATTTTTGATGGCGATGGTACAAGGACAAAGTGGAGGGAAGATGAGGGACGTGCACTCAGGTCTGAGCACCTGACTCTTAAGTGTCTTCTTTATGACGGCAGACGGAGGTTTAATATTTTATGCCAGGCTTCGGCTTTATTGAGGCGGCTTTCAAGCAATTAAGTTCCCTATGTTCATATTTTCCTATCACATTGTGATCTAATGCTGCTCCAAGGTAGCGAGAAAAGCCCTATGGAGCGGGGGGTACATAGAGTCCAGGCCCGGGAGACTTCCAGGAAAACTCCAGAAGACTTCTCCATCTTGACTCCCACTAAAGGTCAGGGACTGGTTAAGTGGTAAGTGGTTACTATATACTGCCTGGTTCTACACATTGTGAGATGCTCCCATACAGTTGCAATCAAAGGTTTACATACCCCAGCAGAATTTTTGTTTTCTTGTGCTTTTTTTTTTTTTTTAGAATATGAATAATAACACAAAAACTTTTTTCCCCACTCATGGTCAGTGGTCGGGTGAAGCCATTTATTGTCACACTACTGTGTTTTCTCTTTTTATATCATAATGACAACCAAAAACATCGAAATAACCCTGATCAAAAGTTCCCATCCCCCAGTTCTTAATCCTATGTCTTTTGTGGTGCTTGTGGATGATACTCTTTATTTTCTCAGATGATAAAGCCGTCCATTCTTATTGGCAAAATGCCTTCAGTTCCTGTAAATTCCAGAGCTGTCCTGGCATAAACTGTGTGTGCTGAAGATCTCCTTAGAGTGGCCCAATGATATTGAGATCAGGAGACTGAGATGGCCATTCCAGAACCTTCACTTTGTTCTGCTGTAGCCAATAACAGGTCAACTTGGCCTTGTGTTTTGGAGTGTTGTCAAGTTGGAACATCCAAGTACGTCCCATGCACAGCTTCTGGGCTGATGAGTTCACATTTGCCTCCAATATTTTCTGATAACCGACTTCATTCAATCTTTCCTTCAACTTTGACCAAGTTTTTTTTGAGCCTTTGTAGCACATCCCCAAAACATCAGCGATCTCCCCCCCATGCATTACAGTAGGAATGGTGTTCCTTTTATCATAGACCTTGGTGACACCTCTCCAAATGCAACGTTTACGTTGTGGCCAAAAAGTTTGATTTTGGTCTCATCCCTCCAAAGGACCTTGTTTCAGACATTTTTCAGGGCTTGTCTATGTGCAGTTTGGCGACTTGACCACGCAGCCCACTTTTCTTCAAGTGCCTCCTTATTGTGCAGCTGGAAACAGCCGCACCATTAGTTATCAGAGAGTCCTGGATTTCAGCTGATGATATTTGTGGGTTTTTCTTTACATCCCAAACAATTTTCCTGCCAGTTGTGGCAGATTTTTTTTTTTCAATTGTGTCAACTTCTGTGCATGTTATCAGGACAAAATCACCTGGTTATGTGAACTTTTGGGTAATTTGGATGTTTTAAGTTGTCATGATCAACCTGTCATTGGCTACAGCAGAACAAAGTGAAGGTTTTGGAATACTCTATAAGCTAATGCATGCGAGCAGGGCCTTCACTCCTCATGTATGGATATTTATATGTAGATCTATGTAATGTCTATTTTTGTCTATGTATGTACCCCCAGATTTGTAAAGTGCTGTGAAATCTGTTGGCGCTATATAAATAAAAAATATTATTATGATTATAATTATTATTATTATGGAGCAGCCATATCAGTCTCCTGACCTCAGTGTCTCCCGATACTCGAGTGCTCGTTTCGAGTAATGAACCCCATTGAAGTCAATGGGAAACTCGAGCATTTTTGCAAGGGACCCAAGTTCGGCAGAGAGAAGGAAAACCTATCAACCTCAGAAAATGAAGGAAACACAACGGAAATGCACAGGAAACAGCAGGGGCAGCATGTATGAATGCCTCTGTGGCTGCCCAATCGCACCATTATGCCAAATTCTGGGCAACAGCCTGGTTAAAACAGAGGTAGGCATATGAACCACCCAAAAACTCAGCCTGACACAGCATGGCAATAAGAACACAGGGAACCATTAAAACAGAGGTAGCATATGATAAACCACCCAAAAACTGACACAGCATGGCGGTGAGGACACAGAGAACCATTAAAAACAAAGGTAGCATATGAACCACCCCAAAATTTAGCCTGACACAGCATGGCAGTGAGCACACAGAGAACCATTAAAAGTGAGTGAGGAAGCAAGTGAGCCTCCGAAAAAGTTGGAGTGAGGCCAGGAGCTGGGATTTATAGTGGACACGAACCTAGGTGCTGACAGCTAACTGGCTAGGCCAGCTGTCAGTCCCCATCAAGGGTACACCTAATGCCGATCAACCGGGGGTGGTGAGGCCCTGGCCGCGGCTACACATAAAAAAAAAAAAAAGATAATACAGCTGGCTGGTTGCCGGGGACGCGATCGGCGGGCCCCCAGCAACTAGTCCCACTCCTCTGCAGACGTAGTGACGTCAGAGAATGGCAGTCAGGACACAGAGAACCATTAAAAGTAAGTGAGGTAGCAAGTGAGCCTCCCAAAAATTAGGCCAGACACAGCATTGCAGTGAGGACACAGAGAACCATTAAAAACAGAGTTAGCATATGAACCACCCAAAAACTTAGCCTGACACCACAGACCCAGACCAAGATGGACAATACAATCGTCCAATAAAAATAGCCGGATTATGGCTAGATTTAGCCTCACCCCCTCATGCAGTTGTGCGTGAGAGGCATATCTTTGGAGGTAGGGAAGAAGAATAGCAATACAGTCTTCTTAAGAGGCCACGGAATTTGACTTGATCAAATGAATACACTTTCAATTCTTTAACCCCTTAAGGTCAAAGCCAATTTTTGTTTTTGCACTTTTGCTTTTTCCACTTTATGTTTAAAAGTCAATAGCGCTTGCATTTTTTCACCTAGAGACGTATATGAGCGCTTATTTTTTGCGAAACCAATTGTACTTTGCAATGACAGGCATTATTTTTCCATAACATATGCTGCGAAACTGGAAAAAAATCATTTGCGCTGTCAAATTGAAAAAAAAAAGGATTTTTTTTTTATTTCAGGGAGTTTTGCATTTACGCCGTTCCCCCTATGGTAAAACTGACTTGTCATATATGTTCCTCAAGTCGTTACGATTACAACGATATGTAACATGTATAACTTTTATATTATCTGATGGCTTGTAAAAAATTCAAACCATTGTTAACAGATATGTGTTCCTTAAAATCGCTCTATTCCCAGGCTTATAACGCTTTTATCCTTTGGTCTATGGGGCTGTGTCAGGTGTCATTTTTTGCGCCATGACGTGTTCTTTCTATCGGTACCTTGATTGCGCATATACGACTTTTTGATCACTTTTTTATTAAATTTTTTCTGGATTTGATGCGACCAAAAATCCGTAATTTTGCACTTTGGAATTTTTTGGCGCTTACGCAGTTTACTGTGCGAGATCGGGAATGTGATAAATTAATAGTTCGGGCGATTACGCGCGCGGCGATACCAAACATGTTTGTTTATTTGTTTATTTATTTATATTTATAAAATGGAAAAAGGGGGGTGATTTGGACTTTTAATGGGGGAGGGGATTTTTTATTAATAAAAAAACATTTTTACTTTTATTTTTACTTTAACTAGAAGTCCCCCTGGGGGACTTGTATATAGACAGCACTGATCTCTCATAGAGATCAATGCTGTGTATATACACAGCAAAGATCGATTAGATCGGTGATAGATTGCTATCTATTGCCGAGTCGGGATCAGCGTCATTCCGACGCTGAGGCCCGGCACGGGCAGAAGAACGGATCCGTCCCACTAGACACCAGGGATGCACGGAGGAAAGCCTCTAAGTGCAGCTGTCAGGTTTGACAGCTGCACTTAGAGGCTTAATTAGCCGGCGCGGCAACGGGACCCGCGCCGGCTAATAGAGGCACTGCCCGGCTGCATATGTCAGCCGGGATCAGCGCCCGGTGGGACCCCGCTCTGAACACCCCCGGCGGCACCATGACGTATCAGATACGTCATGGGTCGCTAAGGGGTTTAAGAGTCTCTAAAAGAGGGCATGTGCGGTAGCCTGTCTATTAAAAAGACCTGGTCAATCCTGCCTTCAAAAAGGCTACTACAACATCCAAGGAAGGATAGAAGCTACTGGTAAAAGACCTGGTCAATCCTGCCTTCAAAACGGCTACAACATTGAAAAAAGTTAGAAGGTACTGGTGAAAGGACGGCAGAGGACACCCGTAAGATGACATCCACAGATAATATGGTTCAAAATGGACAAGACAAGGATGCTAAATTGAATTTGACTGTAGCAGTTGGGGTAACATTCTCTGCATAATGTGACTCCCCACTTCTTCCCCCACCACTGTTTTGACTTTGAATTTGACTGTAACTTTCCCTGGTTTACTTGCGGAAATGTGCACAGATGCGGTGCACCTTAGTGAGCAAGTCAACCAAATTGGGGTAGGTTTTAAGGAACGGCAGCAACACTAGGTTGAAGAAGTGGGCCAGGCATGGTATATGTGTGAGGCTGCCGAGTTGCAGAGCCGCCACCAGGTTCCGCCCCTTGTCACACGCAACCAAGCTCACTGCTAATTACACAGGGTAATACAATGTACAGGGTAATTAGCAGTGAGCTTGGATATGGTTTCAATAAGACATAAATAAATAAATTAATAAACGTCAGCGCTGTCAGTTGACAGGCGGGTGCGCTTATTAGTGACTGATGATGCCACCAGCTGCACTGAAGACCCTCTCTGACAACACACTAGGGGCAGGGCAGCCCAGCACCTCCAAGTCAGAAAGTAAAAAAGACAGAAATCTGGAAATATACTAGTGGTCCCACTAGTTTTGGGGGGCTGTGAGATACAATCTAGTGGTGGCTGCACCAATACACTCTGTGACACCCCCTTTACACTCTGCAAGCAGTAGTGAACTTAAAGGACCACTCCCATGGAACCCCCCCCCCAAAAAAAAAAAAAAAAAAAAAAACCAGACACACACAGACACCATACTCACCTTCCCTCCAGTGACGATCGCCACTCGATTAGCCAAAAGGCCGCCTCCGTCACATCTTGCCGACGTCCAGCGATGTCTCTCACTTCCGGGTCTATAGGAGAGAAAAGGCTGCCAGTGCGCTTGCGCGTCGGCAGCCCTTTCATTGGCTGGAGCGCATCACATGGCTTCCAGCAAGCTCAGCCAATAACTTTGTAATGTGTGTTAAATAAGGCAAAATATTTTTTCGTGAGAGTTGTCCTTTAAAGGGGAACTCCGGATAAGAAAAACTTGTTTTCTATTAAAAGTACATTAAAAGTTACACTACCGTTCAAAAGTTTGGGGTCACATTGAAATGTCCTTATTTTTGAAGGTAAAGCACTGTACTTTTCAATGAAGATAACTTTAAACTATTCCTAACTTTAAACAAATCCCCTCTATACATTGCTAATGTGGTAAATGACTATTCTAGCTGCAAATGTCTGGTTTTTGGTGCAATATCTACATAGGTGTATAGAGGTCCTTTTACAGCAACTATCACTCCAGTCTTCTAATGGTACAATGTGTTTGCTCATAGGCTTAGAAGGCTAATTGATGATTAGAAAACCCTTGTGCAATCATGTTCACACATCTGAATACAGTCTAGCTCGTTACAGAAGCTACAAAACTGATCTTCCTTTGAGCAGATTGTGTTTCTGGAGCATCACATTTGTGGGGTCAATTAAACACTCAAAATGGCCAGAAAAAGAGAACTTTCATCTGAAACGCGAAAGTCTATTCTTGTTCTTAGAAATGAAGGCTATTCCATGCGGGAAATTGCTAAGAAATTGAAGATTTCCTACAACGGTGTGTACTACTCCCTTCAGAGGACAGCACAAACAGGCTCTAACCAGAGTAGAAAAAGAAGTGGGAGGCCGCGTTGCACAACTAAGCAAGAAGATAAGCACATTAGAGTCTCTAGTTTGAGAAACAGACGCCTCACAGGTCCCCAACTGGCATCTTCATTAAATAGTACCCGCAAAACACCAGTGTCACCATCTACAGTGAAGAGGCGGCTGCCAGATTTTGGGCTTCAGGGCAGAGTGGCAAAGAAAAAGCCATATCTGAGACTGGCCAATAAAAGAAAAAGATTAAGATGGGCAAAAGAACACAGAGATTGGACAGAGGAAGACAGGAAAAAAGTGTTGTGGACGGATGAATCCAAGTTTGAGGTGTTTGGATGACAAAGAAGAACGTTTGTGAGACGCAGAAGAAATGAAAAGATGCTGGAAGAATGCCTGACGCCATCTGTTATACATGGTGGAGGTCATGTGATGGTCTGGGGCTGGTGCTGGTAAGGTGGGAGATTTGTACAGGGTAAAAGGGATTCTGAATAAGGAAGGCTATCACTCTGCACCGCCATGCCATACCCAGTGGGCAGCGCTTGGTTGGAGCCAATTTCATCCTACAACAGGACAATGACCCTAAACACCTCCAAATTGTGCAAGAACTATTTCCAGCAGAAGCAGCAGCTGGTATTCTATCATAGGTAATGGAGTGGCCAGCGCAGTCACCAGATCACCACCCCATTGAGCTGTTGTGGGAGCAGCTGGACCGTATGGTACGCCAGAAGTGCCCATCCAACCAATCCAACTTCTGGGAGCTGCTTCTAGAAGCGTGGGGGGCAATTTCTCCAGCTTACCCCAACAGATTAATAGCTAGAATGCCAAAGGTGTGCAATGCTGGAATCGCTGCAAAAGGAGGATTCTCTGGCGAAAGCAAAGTGTGATGGAAGAACAATGTTATTTCAAATCTAAATAATTATTTCTAACCTTGTCAATGTCTTGACTCTATTTTCTATAAATTTCACAACGTCTGGTGGTGAAGAAGTGTGACTTTTCATGGAAAACACAAAATTGTTTGGGTGACCCCAAACATTTGAACGGCAGTGTATATAGATGTGTCTATACAATGTATTACTGTACCTGTACGGTTCTGCCACACTGGTAGCTGATAGAAATCCAGGAAGTGAAAAAAAATGGCCCCTGTGCCAACTCACATTGTCTCCTGCACCTTTTGCTATTCCTTCTTAGGAGACAAATCTTCCATGCCTCTGTCTCACATTGTGTGTGTTTGCTGATGATGCAGGGCGTGATGTCACAGGAGGCGCGGCTGGATCCCCCAATCCCCTGAGTGATTCACCATCTCTGTCTGGCCAGAAGCAGCTGCTGCACTAATTTTACTGATTGTAATGGGTGGGGGCTGTGATGATCCCATGAGGGAAAGCATTGCATTCTGGGAAATGCTAAACCAGGAAGGATAGAAACCCAAAACAGAGCAACCCCCCCCCCCCCCCCCAAACAAATGAATTTTTGGTAGTTTCAAAACTGGGATAGACTGGTAAGTAATGCGTAATGCTTCTGCAGAAGTTTCTTTTTTTTTAACCTCTACCTGGAGTTCCCCTTTAAATACGGCTTGAGTAAGAAAGACAGAATTCTGGAAATATACTAGTGGTTGCCTGCATTCACACAAAACGAGTATTGTTTACATTTGAACAATATAACTATAATTCACATGATATAATTACTATAATACTGCTCCTATATACAAGAATATAACTACTATAATACTGCTCCTATGTACAGGAATATAACAACTATAATACTGCTCCTATTTACAAGAATATAACTACTATAATACTGCTCCTATATACAGGAATATAACTACTATAATACTGCTCCTATATACAGGGATATAACTACTATAATACTGCTCCCTATATACAGGGATATAACTACTATAATACTGCTCCTATATACAGGAATATACCTACTATAATACTGCTCCTATATACAGGAATATAACTACTATAATACTGTTCCTATATACTGGGATATAACTACTATAATACTGCCCCCTATATACAGGGATATAACTACTATAATACTGCTCCTATATACAGGAATATAACTACTATAATACTGCCATCTATATACAGGAATATAACTTCTATAATACCACCCCCTATATACAGGGATATAACTACTATAATACTGCTCCTATATACAGGGATATAACTACTATAATACTGCTCCTTATATACAGGAATATAACTACTATAATACTGCTTCTATATACAGGAATATAACTACTATAATACTGCTCCTATATACAGGAATATAACTACTATAATACTGCTCCTATATACAGGAATATAACTACTATAATACTGCTCCTATATACAGGAATTTAACTACTATAATACTGCTCCCTATATACAGGAATATAACTACTATAATACTGCTCCTATACACAAGAATATAACAACTATAATACTGCTTCTATATACAGGAATATACTATAATACTGCTCCTATATACAGGAATATAACTACTATAATACTGCTCCCTATATACAGGAATATAACTACTATAATACTGCTCCTATACACAAGAATATAACTACTATAATACTGCTCCTATATACAGGAATATAACTACTATAATACTGCTCCTATAAACAGGAATATAACTACTATAATACTGCTCCTATATACAGGAATATACTATAATACTGCTCCTATATACAGGAATATAACTACTATAATACTGCTCCTATATACAGGAATATAACTACTATAGTACTGCCCTATGTTTCCTATCACACTTGCTTAATCTCTGTGATTTCTAGTCATTGAGCTTCTAGAGAGGTCCTGGATTTTGCATTTGAGGTTGTAGAGATCACTTGACTCACAATCTCCTCCGGATCCGATTCCGCGCCCCTGTAGTGACATAAGATCAGAAGATGACAGTGGCGCAGTCTGTCCCGGAGAAGCAGCGTGAGATTCAATTAATAGCGTTGAATTGGAGGCAGAATTAAAACTCCCTGCTAAAAAATTCAATGCACATTTTACAGTCAAACCGCGTTGTCAGAAGTTTACTTGTAGACGGGTGCGCGGCACAGTCTCGGTGATAATATATACAATCCAATTAACAGATGAGCACTGACGAAGCAGCCGGCTCTGTGCGCAAGTCATTGAAATTCATATAAACTCACTAATCAGTTTACAGCGTCTCGTCACTCCGCAGCGCCGCGGCACGTTTGATGTTTCTATAAATCCCGACTATCAGTGTGACCAGCAGGGCAGGTGTATGAAAATTTAACATCCTGTCGTCAGGTCATACAGTTGAATTATCAGCCCATTAGATAAAATTACAATTAGCTGTGGGGAGTTTTAATTATCAGCTCAGCCCGGGCTGTCGGTGACTGGAGCGCCGTGCTCTCCGCTGATGGATGGCTTCTCATGAAGACTGAGCTCCGTTCACTACAGCAACCACAATATTCTCCCGCAACTCTGAGAGAACAATGGCCGAAAACTGTGAAGGCCATATTAGGTAGAAGACAAAATCAAATATCCTGTATTACACCAGTCACTAGAGACTAAAGAATATAACTACTATAATACTGCTCCTATATACAGGAATATAACTACTATAATACACAACATGGAGAGAAAGGAATGGCTGCACATCCCATCTATGGCTGATACTAATGCCGCTAGGCCTATTTTGAAAATCAACACCAGGGTGTCTGTATACAATTTGATCAAACCATAATAGCCCCGTGTACGACGTGCAGGTCCCCTGGTTCACACGGGTCCCTACGCTAACTCCACACTGTGTTGGTCAGCGACCGCCAACCCCGCAAAGTGTGCACATGCAGGGAAGGGAGGCCACGGAGTGGCCCTGCAACCCCAATGTCACAGGACCAAACAAAAAATGCCCCACCAGAACCCGGCCAGCACCACCAGCAGAGAAGGCTGCCCCCAAACAACACAAGTATGAATAAGGTATTACACTTACCACTGCTGCTCACACAGAATGGGGAAAACATAAGGTACTGACATGTGAGCACAGGCATATCCAGTTAATTTTGGTCATGTGGGTCTTATAAAGGAGTGCGAGCTGTTCAGAAAAGGGAGAACTGTAAAACACGACATGGAGAGAAAGGAACGGCTGCACTAGTGTTAGCCATATGTGGGATGTGCGGCAGCTCCTCTCTCTCCATGTCGTGTTTTACTGTTCTCCCTTTTCTGAGCAGCTGGCACTCCCCTTTAAGACCCACATAATCCAAATTGGCAGGATATACCTGTGCTCACATGTCAGTACCTCATGTCTTTTCCATTCTGTTCGCAGCAGCATTGGTGAGCGCAATACCACATTCATACTTGTGTTGTTCGGGAGCATCCTTCCCCGCCGTTGGTGCCGGCCGTGTTTTGGGGGGGCACTTTGGGTTTGGTCCTGTGACATTGGGGATGAAACCACGGGCCCGGAACTATCCACTCCTTACCTTGGTCGTGCCCCTTTAGGAGGAGGACACGGAGAGGGGGCCAGAAGAGGCGCTTGGAGAGAAAAGGCAAAGGGAGGCAGGTGACATGGCAGAACTAGTCACCCCCCCTAAGGTCCTTAATATTTCTGGCATAGACATCCCCCACGAATGCACAAAATTGTTGTCAAAGGGCCTCAATTTTGGGCTCATGGAAAGTTTTTCGTTTTCCCAATTCGAAGTAGATTTTCAGAAAGGCCTTAGGAGAATTAATCTTAAAAATTTTTTTCCTAACAAAGTTCATGGAGCGGAATCACAACCGGGCCCCCGTAGATGCGCCATAGGTCCCCTCGGGTTCAATGTTGCAGGACATTTAGATGCAAAAGATCTACATGGCATCAGTATGTTGGTTAACATGGACGACCACCCCGAGAATACCTGTGAGTTGGATGTACCTTCAGCTATTTTTCTGGCTCGGTTGATCACATGTTTCCCATAGCCTCTGGCCTTAAGTCTCTCCTCTAGGTTGTGTGCCATATTAAGATACGTATCCATATCTGAGCAATTCCGTCGTAAACGGATAAATTCCCCAATGGGGAGGTTACGTGTTACATGCGTGGGATGACTGCTACTAGCATGTAAAATGCCATTACCTGCGCTAGGCTTCCTTAACAGGCTGGTGTGAATGCGGCCCTCAACTAGACTAAGGGATAAATCTAGAAATGAAATGGTATGTGGTTCAAACTGGTAGGTGAACTTAAGATTTAACGTGTTTGCATTGATATAACGTAAAAAATCTTGTGCTTGCGTCTCTGTGCCCAGCCACACCAAGAGGAGGTCGTCTATGTACCTCCTGTACCACCCAATGACCCCCAAATAGGGGTTATGGGTGCTGTACAGGACGACCTCCTCCCAGTATGCCATAAAAATATTGGCTAATGACGGGGAGAAACTTGCACCCATCGGGCAACCGACCATCTGCAAATAAAATGTGTCCTGGAACTGAAAAAAATTGTGAGATAACAAAAACCGTGTAACATGTAGAATGAAATCCTGTAGTGTGTTATTATAATTACTATATTTACGTAAATGGAATTTAAGTGCCTGTAAGGCACAATCATGTGGTATGCTGGGGTAAAGAGCTACCACGTCACAGGATAGCCAAGCTCCACCCCCAAACTGGGGCAATTTCTCTATGTTAGCCAGTAAACTTTTGCTGTCTCTAATATAGCCTGTTGTTCTTTTAGCAAGTGGCTGTAGCAAATTATCTAACCAGACGCAGAGGCGTTCCTGAATAGATCCAATCCCAGAGACTATCGGGCGGAAAGGAGGGGGGAATGTATTTTTATGTGTTTTTGGTAAAGCATGAAACACCGGGATAACCGGAGAAGTCGGCATCAGATAATCCCGTTGTTTCATGCTAATAACCCCCTGTTCCACGCCTGTGTCTAGGATATCCATCATGATTTCTTTCACTCTATTGGTACGGTCATTCTGTAATTTCCTATACGTAACTGTATCATCCAAAATCTTTTGTACCTCCCTTATGTATAGGCCCCTGTCCACAATAACCACCGAACCTCCTTTGTCTGATTTACGGACCACTATGTTTTGGTTTTCACGTAACTCTTTTAACCCCTGTCTTTCTCCTTTTGACAAATTATCTCTGATCTTACTGCTTCTTACCCCATTATTCAGAGCCGTTAATTCCTCCTCGATTTTTTGCTGGAAAGTATCCATAATTGGAACCCTAGAATTAATGGGGTAAAAACCAGGATTGGGTAAATTCATTCTATCCGCTGTACTGTATACTTAGCCCGACCCCAAATGGGTATCACCTTGTAAATCCAACATAGTTTGAATAGACATTTGTTCTGAAAATGACAAATTTAAGGGCACTCTATCATTACCAATTGTATTCAAATCATTTACATTAGTTACAGGTAATGCAATAGGATCAACATCTACAGTTTCATCATTAATGTTGAAAAAATGTCTCTTCACTGTAACCAGACGCATAAACCGGTTCACGTCCTGCAAAGTGTTATATAAATCAAAAGTCTTACAGGGAACAAAGGTCAGTCCTTTGGAGAGTACCTTAAGCTGATCAACGGACAGGATACAAGCTGAAAGGTTATACACATCAAGAGTAGTATCATTAGTTACCTCTTTTGGTTGCCCCCCCGTCCTTTTCGGGTGATGTTTTCTCCCCGCTCGGCGGGGTTTGGGTCGTTTTTTGCTGACCCCTCTCCATTATTAACCCTTGATCGGGTATTCGGAGGGTCATGACTACCCTTTTTAGCCCGTCCTCGGGCTCCCGAAGGTTTGGGGGTTAGGCGTCCACGTTGTACTGTGGGAGTATATAAATCCTCCTGCTCAGAAAAATCCGTCTGAGTATCAGAAGTGTCCACATCAGTAATATCAAAGGTAACATTTTTCCGTGGATTGCCTCTAGATGTAGTATTAGGTGTATTATGGTGTTTGGCTCTTTGCCTTCTCCGGTGTTCCCACCATGTATACACCTGATCAGAGGAATAATCCTTAAAGTCCTGATTAAACTTGTTTTTTTTCTCTTCCACTATTTCCTTCTCAAAGTCCGCAAGGATTTTATAAGTGGACTCCATGATGTCTGAAAATTCCGAAACAAGATGGTAAGACTGTAAGGTACTCTCCAAGTCTACCTCGCAACGCGTCGGCGTGTTTTTAAATGTGTGTAATTTTATGATGTTGCCGAAGTAAATAAAGAGTACGTTTTATGAAGCTGGAGATCATCAACTTTCTCCACTGTGATCATGACTACTACGATGTACCAGGAGGAAGCAAGAAGACAATTGTCAGATGTGTCTGTCTATAGTGCACTCAAGTGTTACCCGACCAATAAAATTAAAGATAAATTACGTTCTTTGCTTCGGGCCCATGTGTCTACAGGAACCATTGATAGCAAAACTGAGGAAAAGTTGCTCCCTGACCACCCTAGGACCGCGAAGTGGTATTGCTTACTAAGGTGCACAAGAGGCTGCAATCCCCCCGGGTAGGCCGATCGTTTTGGCCGTGGGATCTGTCACAGAGAGTTTGTCCCAGTTCTTAGACTAGGCACTTAGACCCCTGCTAACTGCCGTCCCCTCGTATCTTAAAGATACGGGAGATATCCTTTTGGCCCTCCAGGACATCAGCCTCACCCCGGATTGCTCCCTGGTGTCGGTGGACGTCGAGAGCCTCTACACCCGCATCCCACATGATGCGGGTGTGGAGGCTGTCGATTGTTTCCTCCGGCAGGCTGGACAGCCACCTGAGCTTCATTACTGAGGCCCTTACATTTATCCTTACCAACAATTGCTTCACCTATGAGGACCATTGGTACACCCAGAAGGTCGGGACAGCCATGTGGACACCAGTGTCATGCACTTACGCTAATTTGTTTTTGGCCTTCTTTGAAAGTGACCTGGTGTTCTCAGCGGCTAATCCCTTTATCAAATACATTAGAACATACCACAGATATGTGGATGATATTTTTATCATCTGGGAGGGGACAAAATTATTTTGCCAATTTTGTTCAGTATCTGAATCATACTAATCGAGTGATCATGGCTTTCACTAGTGTCTTTGGGGGGACTATCACTGCACTATCACAGTTCACACCCTGCCCATACCAGGGATGGTATACCCTATAGCCAAATGCTAAGGGTCAGAAAGGTAAATAGCGATAATAGTGGTTTTGAGCGACAGGCTAGGGAACTTAAAGCCAGATTACTAGAAAGAGCCTATCCAGAGAAATTGGCAGATGCAGCCCTACAGAGAGCCCGTAGCAAGAATAGATGTGATCTACTAAGGGGTAAAGGGAATAAGCAGGATAAGAAACTGGACCGTTTTTCTTTTATTTTTACCAATTCTCCTATGAATGATGCCTTATGCAGAATTATCTATAGACACTGGGGCATCTTGGCGCAGGACGGGGACTTAAAAGAGAGTACTGCCATTAAGCCCATTGAAAAAATAAAACTATAGCAGATGCCATCAAGCCGCCATCAGTGAGGACGAGGAACGAGACTTGGCTCAGTGCTTCCACGCCTAATGGTAACAGGAGGTGTGGGAACTGCACATATTGTCCACAAATGTTGACTGTTGCGTTTATCAGTTTGAATGGCGTAGAATGTCGTATCAGCAGCTTAATTACCTGCAAAACTACATTTGTCATTTAAGCGATCGTCTGCGATTGCAGACACTTCTATGTAGGTAAAACTAAGCGGGCCCTTGCAATCCATTACAAAGAACATTGCTACTCTGTGCGATCAGGGAAAGGCGTACCTAGACTGATTGACCATGTATGCCAGGTCCATCAAGGTAACACTAGATGTCTGAAGTATTGCGGGTTGGAGAGGGTTAATCAGACCTCTAGAGGCGGAGACCGCCATCTCACCCTGCTACGCTAAGAGACTCTGTGGATCTCAAAGTTAAATGCACTCGGCCCTTTGGGGTTAAACGAGCGCAACGAGTTTGCACCATTTGTTTGATTTTATTTTTATCTGTTTGTATCACTTACACTTGTATGTATTTAAGCACCTCCTTCGTGGCATGGCGTCATCCGTAGACCGGAAGAAGCGTGGGAACATGTGAAACAATTGTTGTCTACTTGTGAGAACACACCTGCCCGCACTCCCCCCTCCCTGCATGTGTGGAAGTAACCTCCATTAAAGTTCCCCAGCGGCACACTACATCGGTGAGTGCATGTCTCTTTGCTCTTCTTTTTTCGTTCATTACTCACCTGTTTAGACAGAGCGCCCTGAGTTCAGTGGCCATATTGGAGATACGCTATAGGAATCTTCCCATTGGATCCGTATACCGGAGATTGCGAGGACGGTGCAATCCATTTCTCCCCCTCTTTGATAACTACTATAATACTGCCCCTATATACAGGAATATAACTACTATAATCCTGCCTGCTATATACAGGAATAAAACTACTATAATACTGCTCCTATATACAAGAATATAACTACTATAATACTGCTCCCTATATACAGGGATATAACTACTATAATACTGCTCCTATATACAGGAATATAACTACTATAATACTGCTCCTATATACAGGAATATACTACTATAATACTGCCCCCTATATACAGGAATATAACTACTATAATACTGCTCCTATATACAGGAATATAACTACTATAATACTGCTCCTATATACAGGAATATAACTACTATTATACTGCTCCTATATACAGGGATATAACTACTATAATACTGCTCCTATATACTGGGATATAACTACTATAATACTGCTCCTATATACAGGAATATAACTACTATATTACTGCTCCTATATACAGGAATATAACTACTATAATACTGCTCCTATATACAGGAATATACTACTATAATACTGCCCCCTATATACAGGAATATAACTACTATAATACTGCTCCTATATACAGGAATATAACTACTATAATACTGCTCCTATATACAGGAATATAACTACTATTATACTGCTCCTATATACAGGGATATAACTACTATAATACTGCTCCTATATACTGGGATATAACTACTATAATACTGCCCCTATATACAGGAATATAACTACTATAATACTGCTCCTATATACAGGAAAATAACTACTATTATACTGCTCCTATATACAGGAATATAACTACTATAATGCTGCTCCTATATACAGGAATATAACTACTATAATACTGCTCCTATATACAGGGATATAACTACTATAATACTGCCCCCTATATACAGGAATATAACTACTATAATACTGCTCCTATATACAGGGATATAACTACTATAATACTGCTCCTATATACAGGAATATAACTACTATAATACTGCCCCTATATACAGGAATATAACTACTATAATACTGCTCCTATATACAGGAATATAACTACTATAATACTGCTCCTATATACAGGAATATAACTACTATAATACTGCTCCTATATACAAGAATATAACTACTATAATACTGCTCCTATATACAGGAATATAACTACTATAATACTGCTCCTATATACAGGAATATAACTACTATAATACTGCTCCTATATACAGGAATATAACTACTATAATACTGGTCCTATATACAAGAATATAACTACTATAATACTGCTCCTATATTTTAAAAAAACAACGGTTTTATGCAGCCGAGAGGTACTAGTGTCAGCCATAGGTGTGAGGTACAGCGCTCTTTTCTCTCCTGTATTGCATTTTGCTTTCTTTCTCAGTGTTTTTGCACTCCTCCTGGTGAGACCCACATGACCGCAATCAGCAGGAGACACCTGAGTGCACATGGTTTTAATCCCTCCTGTCTGTCCCATTCTATCTGCAGTAGCTATGGTGAGTGTAATACCTTATCCAGACTCGTGCTGTTTGGGGGCGACCTTCTCCGCCGGTGGTGCTGGCCGGGTTCTGGTGTGGCATTTTTGGGTCTGGTCCTGTGATATGGGGGTCGCAGGACTGTTCCATGGCCCCCTTCCCTGACTGTGCACGCCTGCGGGGTTGGTGGTCACTGACCGGCACAGTGTGGACTTAGTGTAGGGACCCATGTGTATCAGATACCTGCACGAGGTACATGGGGCAGTGTGGCTTGATCAATTCATACACAAAATTCTGATGTTTTTTATGCAGCTGAGAGGCACTAGTATCAGCCATAGGTGTGAGGTGCAGCACTCTTTTCTCTCCTGTATTGCATAACTATTATAATACTGTTCCTATATACAAGAATATAACTACTATAATACTGCTCCCTATATACAGGGATATAACTACTATAATTCCGTGGCCCCCCTTCCCTGTTTGCGCACGCTTTGCGGGGATTGTGGTCGGTGACCGGCACAGTGATGTTTTTTGGTCAGGTGACCTGGCTAGAGGAAGGGAGGAGTCCCGAAATAGCTATCCCAGGTGATGCGCCTGCACCTTCACTGATCCACCATCCCCTTCCTGCAATGTTCTTTATGAAATAAAGTTTGGAAGACGCTGACTGGTGAGTGCTGGAATTTCTCCTTTACCATTATTCACATCTGCCTTTTCATCCAAGCACCCCATTGTCTCCATTCATCCACATCCCATGCCCTACTACTCACCTCAATAGGGGGATACATCTGGCAGCAGTGCGGGCTAGCTATATCTGCCATACTACATAACTACTATAATACTGCTCCTATATACAGAGATATAACTACTATAATACTGCTCCTATATACAGGAATATAACTACTATAGTACTGCTCCTATATACAGGGATATAACTACTATAATACTGCTCCTATATACAAGAATATAACTACTATAAAACTGCTCCTATATACAGGGATATACTACTATAATACTGCTCCTATATACAAGAATATAACTACTATAATACTGCTCCTATATACAGGTATATAACTACTATAATACTGCTCCTATATACAGGGATATACTACTATAATACTGCTCCTATATACAAGAATATAACTACTATAATACTGCTCCTATATACAGGAATATAACTACTATAATGCTGCTCCTATATACAGGGATATAACTACTATAATACTGCTCCTATATACAGGGATATAACTACTATAATACTGCTCCTATATACAGGAATATAACTACTATAATACTGCTCCTATATACAGGGATATAACTACTATAATACTGCTCCTATATACAGGGATATAACTACTATAATCCTGCCCCCTATATACAGGAATATAACTACTATAATACTGCTCCTATATACAGGAATATAACTACTATAATACTGCTCCTATATACAGGAATATACTACTATAATACTGCTCCTGTATACAGGAATATAACTACTATAATACTGCTACTATATACAGGAATATAACTACTATAATGTACTGGTAGAGTGCAGTCGGCACTGCCGGTGATAATCGCTGTATGGAACTGGCTGTCAGGATATAGACCCGTAACTGCTTGCATGGGGGTGCTCCCAGATATAGGAGAGAAGGCAAATGCAATAAAACTTAGAAGACTCAACTCTTCCTATGACAGTTTTCACAGACAAGCTAAGTCATTAGAAATTAGACTCCAGAGAAGAGGGTATCCGGAGAAAGTTGTATCGGATAGTTTAGAGAGAGCGGCTAACTTGGATAGGAACACCTTATTGTACCATAAACACAGAGACACCAGCCCTGATAGGTTCTCCTTTGTTTTCCAGTATAAACAGTTTCCCCGCTAAACAGTATCATCTCATCTGGTATTAGGAAAAACTGGAGGTTGCTAGAAGCTGATTCTGACCTGAACCCTAAGGTCAATAATCCTCCAGTCATCACCTTTAGAAAAAACAAAACAATAGGTGACATGTTGAATATGGCTCACAACAGTAAACCCCAAGACTCCAATTGGCTGAGGCAAGCTTTACCTGCAGGTAATAAGAAGTGTAGGCAGTGCGGATACTGCAACTTCATGTATGACAAGCCTTACATTAAGCTTAATGGTACGGATATTACTACAACAGAGTTCATCACATGTCAAAGTACCTATGTAGTGTACGTCATTTTCTGTCCGTGCATGTTCTTTTATGTCGGCAAAACCAAAAGGAAAATGTGGATCCGCTATAAAGAACATATGTATTCTGTTAGGACCGGCAAAGGTGTCCCGCGCCTAATTGACCACATACGTACGGTACACAGGGGAGATACAAGCAGCATTAAATACATGGGCTTAGAAAGGGTTAAAGCCCCCACGGACGGTAGTGATTGGCATAGACGGTTACTGTCCAGAGAGGTCTATTGGATCTCAAAGCTGAATGCCGTTGGACCGCTCGGGCTTAACAAGCGCAACGATTACAACAACTGCCTATGAATTGTGTTTTTACTATTTTTTGTGTCACAGGTGATTTTTTGTTTACCTTGGTGAATGGTATTTAAACACTCCCCTCCCAGAGGTCAGGTGATTTCTCGGCAGGAAGAAGCGCTGCCCAGGCGTGAAACGTCGTCCCGGGGGTGTGAGCGCCCGCTATCCATCTGTCCTCCCTCACCTTTGGATTGATGTCGCATTGAAATAAATATACTCAGCTTGCAACATTGGGTGGGTGCCCCAGTCTTTTTTCTACGTTTTATTGCATAACTACTATAATACTGCCCCTATATACAGGAATATACTACTATAATACTGCCCCCTATATACAGGAATATAACTACTATAATACTGTTCCTATATACTGGGATATAACTACTATAATACTGCTCCTATATACAGGGATATAACTACTATAATACTGCTCCTATATACAGGAATATAACTACTATAATACTGCCCCTATATACAGGAATATACTACTATAATACTGCTCCCTATATACAGGAATATAACTACTATAATACTGCCCCCTATATACAGGAATATAACTACTATAATACTGCCCCTATATACAGGAATATACTACTATAATACTGCTCCCTATATACAGGAATATAACTACTATAATACTGCCCCCTATATACAGGAATATAACTACTATAATACTGCTCCTATATACAGAGATATAACTACTATAATACTGCTCCTATATACAGGAATATAACTACTATAATACTGCTCCTATATACAGGAATATAACTACTATAATACTGCTCCCTATATACAGGAATATACTACTATAATACTGCTCCTATATACAGGAATATAACTACTATAATACTGCTCCTATATACAGGAATATAACTACTATAATACTGCTCCTATATACAGGAATATAACTACTATAATACTGCTCCTATATACAGGAATATAACTACTATAATACTGCTCCTATATACAGGAATATAACTACTATAATACTGCCCCCTATATACAGGAATATAACTACTATAATACTGCTCCTATATACAGGAATATACTACTATAATACTGCTCCTATATACAAGAATATAACTACTATAATACTGCTCCTATATACAGGAATATAACTACTATAATACTGCTCCTATATACAGGAATATAACTACTATAATACTGCTCCTATATACTGGGATATAACTACTATAATACTGCCCCCCTATATACAGGAATATACCTACTATAAAATCTCCTATCTATCTATCTATCTATCTATCTATCTATCTATCTCTATCTCTCTCTATCTATCTATCTATAAACAAAATATAACCGCGGCACTCCAGGCTTTAGTGCAAAATTGGTGAAAAATGTATTCCATAAGAAAAGACACACATTCTTTGGATCGGGGTGGAACAGCTGGCACCCAGCATTCACCCACTTCTGAGTGCCGCATATATCGAATTGCCTATCTATCTATCTATCTATCTATCTATCTACTGTCTCTATGCCGCTCTTAGTGCCCCCCATTACTGTATATAATAAGGATACATAGTAACGTATACCCCATACTGTCTCTATACCGCTCTTACTGCCCCCCCATAACTGTATATAATAAGGATACATAGTAACCTATACCCCATACTGTCTCTATACCGCTCTTACTGCCCCCCCCCATTACTGTATATAATAAGGATACATAGTAACCTATACCCCATACTGTCTCTATACCGCTCTTAGTGCCTCCGATTACTGTATATAATATGGATACATAGTAACGTATACCCCATACTGTCTCTATACCGCTCTTAGTGCCCCCCATTACTGTATATAATAAGGATACATAGTAACCTATACCCCATACTGTCTCTATACCGCTCTTAGTGCCTCCGATTACTGTATATAATAAGTATACATAGTAACGTATACCCCATACTGTCTCTATACCGCTCTTACTGCCCCCCCATTACTGTATATAAGGATACATAGTAACGTATACCCCATACTGTCTCTATACCGCTCTTACTGCCCCCCCATTACTGTATATAAAAAGGATATATAGTAACGTATACCCCATACTGTCTCTATACTGCTCTTACTGCCCCCCATTACTGTATATAATAAGTATACATAGTATTGTATACCCCATAATGTCTCTGTACCGCCTTTAGTGCCCCCTCCCCCCGGACGCGGCTTGGCATGGCCTCTGTCTGTGCTGACACATCACAATGCACAAGCTATAAAGCTACGAGCCGGGGCAGCTGTGGTGCTGCGGGGGGAGCCGCCACTTACCTGCTCTTACCTGCCAACCAGCTCTGGAGCGCCCTGAGACCCCCTCTCCGCTCCGCCATGAATAAATCATGCCCCTTACCTGCCCGGCCTGTTTGTCCTCCTGAAATATTCATCTCCTGCTGATTAAGTTTTACATGCTGGATGTTTACTGTGAAGTACAATGACTTTCCAGGTACAGCGATGGGCACGGCTGCTGCCCTACTTTATGGAGCATGACATTGGCGGCTACACATAGCACCGGGCTGGAATAATAGATTGTAAGCTCTTTGTTCTGCAGGTGATACTGAAGAGAGGTAAAAAAGGTTCAGAAGAGGTTAAATCTGACACACGCTCCCCGCACGCTGAATTCCCCGTCTGGGAGGAGGAACATATGTTCTGGTGATTCCAGCCGGCTGCCGATCATCATATTCGTGATGTGCAGGAATCTGCTCATAGAAAATACACCGGGACAATGGAAACAATGGGCTGCACGATATAGCAGAGCTGGACGAATCAGTTCATTGTGTGGAGCTGTAGGAAGATAAATGTAGCCATAGATGATACCTGCAGTCCCATGTAACGCAACAGGTAACTCATGGAGATGTGCCCTGCTACATTATACTGACAGTATATACATGGCGGAGGATTTCCTGATATGAGTAAGATGAAGAGACTTATGCTGCGTTTACACGGAACGATTATCGTGCGAATTCGCACGATAACGATCTTATTCGAACGATAATCGTACGTGTAAACGCAGCGAACAATCAAACGACGAGCGAGAAATTCGAGAACTTCATTTTGATCTTTCAACAACTTCTCAAATCGTCATTGATCGTTCGCAAAAAATTCGCAGATCGTTCTGTGTGAACAGTCGTTCGCCGATTTAACCAATGTGTGAAATAGGCTTAAAGCGAACGCAAAACGAATTTCCATACGATATATTTCTACCGTCTAAACACTGATCGTTATGAACAAAAAAACGTTACTCCGACATAGTTAATTGTACGATCGGGCGAATTATTGTTCCGTGTAAATGTAGCATTAGATAGATAGATAGATAGATAGATAGATAGGAACAGGGGCGTAACTAAAAAGGGCTGGGCCCCATAGCAAACTTTTGATTGGGCCCCACCCCCATCCCACTGTAGGTAACCCCCCTGTTTGTTAGGCATCGCCCCTGGCATCCTGATTAAGGGCCCTATTACACGGTATGATTATCGTGCGAAAAATCGTTAAATCGTTTGAATTTAAACGATAATTGTTCTGTGTAATAGCAGGCAACGATTGAAAAATCGTTCGTATGTCATTGATCGTTGATTTAGATCTGAACCTAAAATTATCGTTAATCGTTCACTGTAATTCCACGTTCGTTCGCTCAAGTTCCGCATTTTTTCACTAATCGTTCAGTGTAATTGCACATTGTTCATTGTTTTTCTGGGATTAGGAGGAATAAACGATCATAGTAACGATCGTAACTAACAATTATCGTTCTGTGTAATATGGTGAACGATTTTAGGTTAACGATAAACAATCTCGTTTGTGATCGTTAATTGTTAGTCGTTAATCGTTAAAAATCGCTCAGTGTAATAGGATCCTAAGAGGATCTTTAGCTTCCTCACCAAGCAGGGTTCATGTCAAACCGCCACACCACGGACCATGTCTACACCCTGCGTCGACCCATACATAACTACATCCACAATGCAAAGCCAAACCACCGGCATCTCACAGAGTAATGCCAAGCAGAGACATGGAGGAGATAAAGACCCTGCTCAGCAAAAAAAAACTTATGTGACTGGACCAAACATTTGCAACATGGCCGCCACTCAAGAATCCAGCTTGTCCTGTGCTGGGCAGCTCACTACAAGGCATACAGAGACCAGGGGCGTAGCCTTATAGATGGCCCCCTCTCCCCCCTCCCCTTATAGATGGCCCCCTCTCCCCCCTCCCCTTATAGATGGCCCCCTCTCTCCCCCTATTATAGATGGCCCCCTCTCCCCCCTCCCCTTATAGATGGCCCCCTCTTCCCCATCCCTTATAGATGGCCCCCTCTTCCCCATCCCTTATAGATGGCCCCCTCTTCCCCGTCCCTTATAGATGGCCCCCTCTTCTCCCCCCCTTATAGATTTCCCCCTCTTCCCCCTACCCTCATAGATGGCCCCCTCTCTCCCCTCATTATAGATGCCCCCTCTCCCCCTCCCCTTATAGATGGCTCCCTCTCCCCCCTCCCCTTATAGATGGCCCCATCTCCCCTTATAGATGGCCCCCTCCTTCCTACCTTATAAATGCCCCCCTCTCCCCGCCCCCTTATAGATGCCCCCCTCTCCCCCCATTATAGATGGCCCCCTCTTCTCCCCCCCTTATAGATGCCCCCCTCTCCCATCCCTTATAGATGCCCCCCTCTCCCATCCCTTATAGATGCCCCCCTCTCCCCCCTCTTATAGATGCCCCCCTCTCCCCCCCTTATAGATGCCCCCTCTCCCCCCCTCTTATAGATGGCCCCCTCTCCCCCATTAAAGATGCCCCCTCTCTCCCTCCCCTTATAGATGCCCCCCTCTCCCATCCCTTATAGATGCCCCCCTCTCCCCCCCTTATAGATGTCCCCCTCTCCCCCCTCTTATATATGCCCCCCTCTCCCCCCCCTTATATATGCCCCCCTCTCCCCCCTCTTATAGATGGCCCCCTCTCCCCCCATTATAGATGCCCCCTCTCCCCCCTCCCCTTATAGATGGCTCCCTCTCCCCCCTCCCCTTATAGATGGCCCCTCCCCCCTTCCCCTTATAGATGGCCCCCTCCCCCCTTCCCCTTAAAGATGGCCCCTCCCCCCCCCTTATAGATGGCCCCTCCCCCCGCCCCCTTATAGATGCCCCTTTCTCCCCCATTATAGATGGCCCCCTCTTCTCCCCCCCCCCTTATAGATGCCCCCCTCTCCCAACCCTTATAGATGGCCCCCTCTTTCCTCTATGCTAAGCAGATTAAAAAAAAAAAAAAAAACACGAACTCACCTAACAACCCGATCCCCCGGCGATCCTCTCCTTCAGGCTCGTCCGGGCCCCCGGCTGATTCGCGGCTGCTGGGGGTGTCCCGTCCTATCCCCGGCAGCGCCGCGCATCAGTGAACTCCCTATGCGCCGGGGCTGGGACTTCCGGCACAGGAAGCGTCTCTGACGTGCGCTTCCTGTGCCGGAAGTCAGGGCCCCAGGCGGCACAGGGAGTTCACTGATGCACGCGCTGCCAGGGATAGGATGGGACACCCCCAGCAGCCGCGGGCCCGGACGAGCCTGCTCTTGTGACCGCAAGCAAAACAATGCTTGCGGTCACAAGAGTGATTTATGGAGGGAGCAGTGCAGTCCCTCGTGGCGGGCCGGTTCGCAGCGTCATGAAGTCTCATCATCAGCTGCCGGATCATTCAGGGCCTTAATGCTTCAGCCTTTGGATCCAAGATACCTGACCCAGACTTTATCCAAAGACTTAAAACATAGACATACAGATCCTACTAGAAACATGGACTAAGGCAGACAGCAAATCCCTGGTGCCCACCGGATACAGGGAAATCCCTGTGTCGGCCCTAAAAAACTAAACCGCCAAGCAGGGCCAGAGTTAAGGAGGCATCTGTGTCTGGTATAAATAAAGCTCCATGAGCAGATCACTCCAGGAGACATCTGGGTAAGAATAGACCGCTCCATCCTCCCCTCTCCAGCTCGTGTCTAACTCTGCACAGTGTACATCGCTCCGCCAAAGTTTCCCTTCTTCAACCAAGACAGCTTAGAGAACCTTCAGAGAGAAGCAGACCATTTCCAGGCCTTGGACAACAGTCTCATCTATGGAGACCACAATGCAAAAGCAGGGAGGGAAAGAGACTACCTGACCACTGACGGAAATGTCTACATATAAGGAGCAGACTGCGATTGTGACAGCGCAGTGTACACCGAGAGACACAGCTATGAGAGCACACTTAAAAAAGGGGCAGAAAGCTGCTGAACTTATGGTGTTGTATTCTCAATGGCTGTACAAAAGGAGACTCCCAAGGAAGACATCCTCTAAACTCTCTTGTAGGCAGCAGCTTGGTAGACTATGCCATAACTGATATTGACCCTACAAACATTGGCACCTTCATAGTCGCCCCAAAAAGCCCATAATCAACTGCTCCTATACATGAAATCCATCAACAAACCAAACACTGCAGCAGACCAGCCTGTACAGCCGACCACCAGCCTTCAAATGGTCCAATATGTCGGCCCCAAAATACATGGAGACCATAAACAGACAAGAGCTCAAAGAGGTGCTCCACAACTTTCACAGCAAGGTGTATGAGCTGAGTCCTAAAGAAGGAAACCTAGCGATAAAAAACCTCAGCGACATATTCTACATCATGGCAGAAATGTCCAAGCTAAAAACATGCTATAACAAGAAGACAACGGCTCAACAGTTGGTTTGACAGGGAAAGTAAAAATGTAAGAAAAGAGCGTATGAGAGCGGCCTCAAATAAAATAATCACAGAAACCCAAACAACCCCAAACTGAGGGAAGCCTACAACACCCTACAACGGCAATACAAAGCCATCTTCAGAAAGATAAAGCAAGGCCATATCTCCAAGAAACTTTTCCAACTCCAAGACGGTCTACAAGACAAAACCTTCTGGGAACTATGAAAGCACATGGGCCCACAAAGCAAAAACAACAACCTCCACATCTAAAATGGCAACATCTGGCTCCAGTACTTTAAAAACCTGTACAAGGACGTCCCCAAGGATGACCAAAGCCCAGAACAAAACCAGATCGAGGAAAAACTGAAAGATATGGAGAAAAAAATCCAAAACCCTCTGGATACAGGGTAATAAATCCAGATGGGATCAGCCTACAAATGATAAAAAACAACCCACCAAGTTTTCAGGCCGCAATAGCCAAACTTTTAAACATTGTGCTGGCTACTTCCACCAGAGCTGGGACAAAGGCCTTATAACCCCCAGAGCAAGGACAGGTACGACTCGGCAAACTACCAAGGAGTCTGTGTCAACAGCAACCTGGGAAAACTCTTCAACAGCATCCTGAATAATAGGACCTTTAGCTTTCTCACCAAGCAGGGTTCATACCAAACCACCACACCACGGACCACGTCTACACCTTGCACCGCCTCATCCAGAACCACATCCACAATGCAAAGCATGGAAAGATCTACTCCTATTTTGTGGACTTCAAGAAGGCCTTTGTGGCACCTGGGCCTATTCCTAAAACTCTTGGAGAGTGGAATAGGAGGGAAAACATATGACATCAACAGAAGATCCTATACAGAGAACAGATACAGCGTGAAGGTAAATGGGAGGAGAGCGGCTTATTTCCAGTAGGAGTCAGACAGGACTACAGGCTCAACCCAATGCTCTTCAAGATCTACATCAATGACCTCCTGCTGCTGTCTCCAACCTTGAATGGTCTCCAAGACAATCTGGAAATTCTGGAGAAATTTTGTACCACCTTGGCACTGCCCATCAGTCTGAAGAAGTTCAACATCACGGTGTTTCAGAAGAAAAAACAGAAACCAGTCAGGAATCAGTCTTTCATATTAAACAACTCTTCACTTACAGAGACTGATAGATACACCTACCTGGGCCTACAGATCAGCCAATCTGGAACCTTCAAACAAGTCAAAGAGACACTAAAGGACAAAGCATGGAAAACCTATACCATCTGATGATGCCTCTGCCATCTCAAACCACCGGTGAGGGTCTGGCTTAAAATCTTTGACAGCATCATTGCCCCAATCATTCTTTATGACAGTGAAGTTTGGGGTCCAGACACATATCCAGACTGATCAAAGTGGGACCCTGGGTCAACAGAAATATTACAAGTCCCTCGGAGCACCTCAAACAGCGCCTGCCAAGCTGAGCTTGGCAGATTCATAGCTCCCTGTCCAGATCCAGCCAAAATCAAGCTGAACCAAGCCGTCAACCAGTACAACATGACAAAAGACCAAATCCAGAGGACATGAGGGCTCCATCAGCATCTTGAGGAATGACATAAGAACATCACAGAAACCAGAGATATACCAGTGCCTGCAGAGGGAGTACAGACTGGTCCCATACCTGGAGAAGCTACCCAACCCCAGAGGCCGACAGATCCTGAGCCTCCACAGACTGACCCCATACCTGGAGAAGCTACCCACCCCCAGAGACCGACAGATCCTGAGCCGCTACAGACTGGCCCCATACCTGGAGGAGCTACCCAACCTCAGAGACCGACTGATCCTGAGCCGCTACAGACCGACCCCATACCTGGAGGAGCTCCCCAACCCTAGAGACCAACAGATCCTGAACCGCTACAGACCGACCCCATACCAGAAGGAGCTCACCAACCCCAGAGACCGACAGATCCTGAGCCGCTACAGAGTGACCCCATACCTGGAGGAGCTACCCAACCCCAGAGACAGACAGATCCTGAGCCGCTGCAGGCTGACCCCATCTTGAGCTACCCAACCCCAGAGACTGACAGATCCTGAGCCTCCACAGACTGACCCCATACCTGGAGAAGCTCCCCAACCCCAGAGACAGACAGATCCTGAGCCGCTACAGACTGGCCCCATACCTGGAGGAGCTACCTAACCCCAGAGACCAACTGATCCTGAGCCGCTACAGACTGGCCCCATACCTGGAGGAGCTACCTAACCCCAGAGACCAACTGATCCTGAGCCGCTGCAGGCTGACCCCATCTTGAGCTACCCAACCCCAGAGACTGACAGATCCTGAGCCTCCACAGACTGACCCCATACCTGGAGGAGTTCCCCAACCCCAGAGACAGACAGATCCTGAGCCGCTACAGACTGGACCCATACCTGGAGGAGCTACCCAACCCCAGAGACCGACTGATCCTGAGCCGCTACAGACCGACCCCATACCTGGAGGAGCTACCCAACCCCAGAGACCGGCAGATCCTGAGCCGCTACAAACTGATTGCTCACAGCCTGCTCATCAAATCTGGGCTAGATAGGAGATAGATAGATAGATAGATAGATAGATAGATAGATAGATAGATAGATAGATAGATAGGAGATAGATAGGAGATAGATAGATAGATAGGAGATAGATAGATAGATAGATAGATAGATAGATAGATAGGAGATATATAGATAGATAGATAGATAGATAGATAGATAGATAGATAGATAGATAGATAGATAGGAGATAGATAGGAGATAGATAGATAGGAGATAGATAGATAGATAGATAGATAGATAGATAGATAGATAGATAGATAGATAGATAGGAGATAGATAGATAGATAGATAGGAGATAGATAGAAGATAGATGGATAGGAGATAGATAGATAGGAGATAGATAGATAGATAGATAGATAGATAGGAGATAGATAGATAGATAGATAGATAGATAGATAGATAGATAGATAGATAGATATGAGATAGATAGATAGATAGATAGATAGGAGATAGATAGATAGATAGATAGATAGATAGATAGATAGATAGATAGGTAGGAGATAGATAGATAGATAGATAGAGAGATAGATAGATAGATAGGAGATAGATAGATAGATAGATAGGTAGGTAGGAGATAGATAGATAGATAGATAGGAGATAGATAGGAGATAGATAGATAGATAGGAGATAGATAGATAGGAGATAGATAGATAGATAGATAGATAGATAGATAGATAGATAGATAGGAGATAGATAGGAGATAGATAGATAGATAGATAGATAGATAATAGATAGATAGATAGGAGATAGATAGATAGATAGATAGATAGATAGATAGATAGATAGATAGATAGGAGCTAGACAGATAGGAGATAGATAGATAGATAGATAGATAGGAGATAGATAGATAGATAGATAGATAGATAGATAGATAGATAGATAGATAGATAGGGGGTTTGCAGTAAATATGTGACCCCCATCACTTGGTGTATTCTTATATACATTGTATATGGGGGGTGGGGGGGGGGGGGGCTGCAGTATATATGTGACCCTGGTGTATTCCTATATACACTGTATACACAGGTTGCAGTATATATGTGACCCTGGTGTATTCCTATATACACGGTATACACAGGTTGCAGTATATATGTGACCCCGGTGTATTCCTATATACACTGTATACACAGGTTGCAGTATATATGTGATCCCGGTGTATTCCTTTATACACGGTATACACAGGTTGCAGTATATATGTGACCCCGGTGTATTCCTATATACACGGTATACACAGGTTGCAGTATATATGTGACCCCGGTGTATTCCTATATACACGGTATACACAGGTTGCAGTATATATGTGACCCCGGCGTTATCCTATATACATGGTATACAGGGCTTGCAGCGGCCATCAGCTCAGGTGGGTTAGCGGGATAAGTAATGTGCGCGGCCCTGCTTATGCAGATGAAGTCGATTAATCTCCCGCCGGTCGGTAATGAGCTGTTTTATTTTCATCTAAATGGGAAGCAGACTCCTCATTGTAATTTGCTGACTGATCTGAAAAGATTTCTCCATTTCCCGGTGTAATTTTTGGTAATACTCGGCAATTATCACATAATTAATACAAATGAGTGACTAATGTATTTCTTTAAGGAGGCTTTAAGTGACCGAAGGAACATTAGTCACCGCAGTCCATCATGACGCCGAGGCTGTCGGATCTTTACCGATCCCTGCAGTCTATGTGGCCCAGACAGGGGGGGGGGGGGGGGGGGCGGTGGACAGGGTAGACAGAGGCTCAGACTATGGAAGGAAAGTAATTAAATCTCAGGCTGGCACTGTCTATAGGAACACTGATAGGACTGTCATCTCAGGCTGGCACTGTCTATAGGAACACTGATAGGACTGTCATCTCAGGCTGGCACTGTCTATAGGAACACTGATAGGACTGACATCTCATACTAGTACTGTCTATAGGAACACTGATAGGACTGTCATCTCAGGCTGGCACTGTCTATAGGAACACTGATAGGACTGTCATCTCAGACTGGTACTGTCTATAGGAACACTGATAGGACTGTCATCTCAGACTGGTACTGTCTATAGGAACACTGATAGGACTGTCATCTCAGACTGGTACTGTCTATAGGAACACTGATAGGACTGTCATCTCAGACTACGGCCATGTTCACACAACATATGTTTTTTTGCAATTTGCAACAACGCCGTGATTTATACAAAACGTATGTTCTGTAGGAATCTCGTCTGGAGCGTATACACATTTTCGGCGGCCACTATTCATTGAACAGCGGCTGCACAGACATGTCAGTTTTCTGCAGCCACTATTCATTCATATACTATTAGTATACTGCATATACTATTCATAGTATAGTGTATGGGGGGCACATAGTATAGTGTATGGGGGCACATAGTATAGTGTATGGGGGGCACATAGTACAATGTATGGGGGCACATAGTATAGTGTATGGGGAGCACATAGTATAGTGTATGGGGGGCACATAGTATAGTGTATGGGGGGCACATAGTATAGTGTATGGGGGGCACATAGTATAGTGTATGGGGGGCACATAGTATAATGTATAGGGGCACATAGTATAGTGTATGGGGGGCACATAGTATAATGTATAGGGGCACATAGTATAGTGTATGGGGGGCACATAGTATAATGTATAGGGGCACATAGTATAGTGTATGGGGGGCACATAGTATAATGTATGGGGGGCACATAGTAAAGTGTATGGGGGGCACATAGTAAAGTGTATGGGGGGCACATAGTATAGTGTATGGGGGCACATAGTATAGTGTATGGGGGGACATAGTATAGTGTATGGGGGGACATAGTATAGTGTATGGGGCACATAGTATAGTGTATGGGGGCACATAGTATAGTGTATAGGGGGGCACATAGTATAGTGTATGGGGGTACATAGTATAGTGTATGGGGCACATAGTATAGTGTATGGGGGACATAGTATAGTGTATGGGGGGCACATAGTACAATGTATGGGGGGCACATAGTATAGTGTATGGGGGGCACATAGTATAGTGTATGGGGGGCACATAGTATAGTGTATGGGGAGCACATAGTATAGTGTATAGGGGACACATAGTATAGTGTATGGGGGGCACATAGTATAGTGTATGGGGGACATAGTATAGTGTATGGGGGGCACATAGTACAATGTATGGGGGGCACATAGTATAGTGTATGGGGGGCACATAGAATAGTGTACATGGGGGACATAGTATAGTGTATGGGGGGCATATAGTATAGTGTATGGGGGGCACATAGTATAGTGTATGGGGGGCACATAGTATAGTGTATGGGGGGACATAGTACAATGTATGGGGGCACATAGTATAGTGTATGGGGGGCAGCACTGTGTATATGGGGACTGTGGGACTTCAGATTCCCCTTGCGGGGGCAGGGGGCGCCTCGTCCTCTCACATTATCTCCATCTCTCCCGTCGGCCGTCTCTCCTCTATCGCCTCTCATTCCCCATTTCATGTCTCTTCGCAAACATCACTTTTCATTTCTCTTTTGTCTCTTCTCACTTGATCTTTTTCGGAGTTTCAGCACATTTCCCGACTTGTGGCCCAAGGCTGCGATGGAAACTTTCTTTCTAGCTTTCTTATGTTTTTTTTCCCTGACCATTTCTTCTTCTCCTTCTTCTTCTTATTTTCCTGGAACAATAGGAAACAGAGGCGTTCCCGGGCCGCGCGTCTCACTGATCAGGCCTTGTCATATTGAATTTGCAGCCCACGGGCTCCTGACGTGACACGGTCTATTTGAACGTTGCGGATTTAAAGGGATGTCACATTGTGTACTAACAAGCACGCCGTGAACGCGGTAAACAGTCGTCTTAATTGCAGAGCGCCTCATTGGAAGACATCCTACTCCGAGCAGCGCTCTGATGTGAAGCCTATGGGGGTCTTTTCCTCAAAGATTCTTTCTTTATTCCGTGAAGCTTCTTTTTGCTGGACCCCTGTCTGCCGCACTCAGCCATTAACCCTCTCCTGGTCTAATCTGAATTATTTGTAGGAGTTTAATTAGAAGAGGTTCGGTCCCGGCCATCCTGCTCTCTGATAGGTCAGGGATCTCCAGATGTCGAAAAAAACTACGATTCCCATCAAGCCTGGACAGCCAAAGCTTTAGGATGATGAGAATTGTAGTTTTGCAATGGCTGGTGGGCCGCAGGTTCTCCATCTCTGCTAAAGAGGCGGGAAGGAGTGGGAATGGGGTGAGGGTGAGTATTTGCTTAAAGCAGGGGTAGGGGACTACAACTCGTCATGCCTGGATAGCCAAAGCTTTAGCTGTTACTGTTCAGGCATGATGGGAGTTGTAGTTTTGCAACAGCTGGAGAGTGAAGGTTCCCCACCCCTGGCTTAAAGGGACTGAAGTTCTAAGTATATCCTGCCATTTCTGCTGTGTATTTTGTGCCCCTTTGACAATGTCTTGTAGCCATTTTGGAATGAATGACGATAATCTGTGGGCCCTGGATTTCACATATAACCTATTCCTTCTGCACACGCATGCAGTACAGGTCACATGTGAATAAGTTTCCATTAAGAACAATAAGTGCGTGGTGCATACAGCTCAGCGCTAAATGCATTTATTAATCTATGGGAACAAGCCCTTACTCACCTCCACCAATCCGCACGCCCACTGATCTGCACTTACTGGTCCCGCCTCCACATGCAAGAAATGTCCAATCACTGACCATAGTAGTGGCCTACTTAGCCAGGGATTGGCTGAGCAATGAGAGTAAAGAGGAAACTGCTGCTGAGCTGAGACCGTTGGGGGATCAGGGTGAGTATAACTTTTTTTTTTATTAAGCCAGTCTAAGCCCCTAACTAAAAATTTTAAGGGGGGGGGGGGGGGGAGTGCTGGCTGACTCCTACAATTTGCCAAGACACACAGAAATATGTGAGTGTATAAAGTATGAGTATATAATGAAAATAATAATGATTATATAATAAAAAGTTGACAACTATCACCCTTAAAGGTTTGTTCACCAAAAATTGTTTTCTTTCAAATCAACTGGTGCCAAAAAGTTATATAGATTTTTAATTTACTTCTATTAAAAAAATATCCAGTCTTCCAGTACTTATCAACTGCTGTACGTCCTGCAGGGAAAGGCGTCAAAAGCAGGAGAGGTTTTCTATGGGGATTTGCTGCTGCTCTGCATAGTTCCTGGCATGGACAGAGGTGGCAGCAGAGAGCACTGTTTCAGACTGGAAAGAATACACCACTTCCTGCAGGATATACAGGAACTGATAAGTACTGGAAGACTGTAGAATTTTTTACATAAGTAAATTACAAATCTCTGCCACTTTCTGGCACCAGTTGATTTGAAAAAAAATTGGTGAACAACCCCTTAGTTGAGATAGTAAAGAATAAGTAGTGCAATACAGTGCTGCACCTGTCCATGTGTTTGTCCGGTATTTATAGCTCAGCCATAGTGCAGTACCATTCACAACCTGTAGACAGTGGTGGCGCTGTTTTTTTGTATGTGTGTGTGGGGGGAAATCATCCATGTTTTTCTGACTTTTTTGTCTGTTAGTAAATGCTGGCTTATAGTCATAGACGTTTTCCTCAGATCTGGAGCTGCTACCCCCACCATGCACCCAATGTTGTGCCCCATTGACGTATAACGTGAACATTCCGGGCAGCCTTGCAGCAAGTCTTCCTTGTTCCACTGCGACCAGATGAGAAACTTTCGTGTTTCCCCTCTCTGGGTGACTTTTACCTCCTGTAGGAACAGTAAGTTAGAGCGTCTTAAAGGGAATCTTCACCTTTGTGTGCACTGATCCCTGCGCAGTGACAGCGGCCATACTGCGGCCATTTGGATAACCCTCACTCCGCTCCAGGTGAGACGGATCGCAGACTCCTTCTCATTCACCTTCATTTTCTGTCACTCAGGGAAGACAAGCGGATTTTTCCTGGTTGAAGGATCCTGTTTGCATTAATTGTGTCTCCGGGCGTTAATAGGAGCGAGAAGGGAGATCTCAGCGCTGCCGTCCACAGGTACGAGACGCAGGGAGACATCCATGCTGCCGCCGCTTCAGGGTTGCAGCTTTAACTGTTACCTCCCTGGATGATAATGAATGGTGGGATATGCGGAAGGTGACACCAACAGGACATGTAAGAGCGACACATAATGTCACACAATGGTGTCTGAGAACTATGACCACAAACCGAAAAAAAATATATTTACTGTGTACAGAATCAGCTGATGTAATGTAGGTACAGATAGTGCTGCCTCCCTATCTCTCCCTGTAAATCATGTAGGTACAGATAGTACTGCCCCCCATCTCTCCCTGTAAATGATGTAGGTACAGATAGTGCTGCCTCCCTGTAAATAATGTAGGTACAGATAGTGCTGCCTCCCTGTCTCTCCATGTAAATGATGTAGGTATAGATAGTGCTGCCTCCCTGTCTCTCCCTGTAAATGATGTAGGTGCAGATAGTGCTGCCTTCTTGTCTCTCCCTGTAAATGATGTAGGTACAGATAGTGCTGCCTCCCTGTCTCTCCCTGTAAATGATGTAGGTGCAGATAGTGCTGCCTTCTTGTCTCTCCCTGTAAATGATATAGATACAGATAGTACTTCCCCCCATCTCTCTCTGTAAATGATGTAGGTACAGATAGTACTGCATCCCTTTCTTCCCCTGTAAATGATGTAGGTACAGATAGTACTTTCTCCCTGTCTCTCCATTCAAATGATGTAGGTAAAGATAGTGCCGCCTGCCTGTCTCTGTCTGTAAATGATATAGGTACAGATAGTACTGCCTCCTTGTCTCCCGCTGTAAATGATGTAGCTACAGATAGTGCTGCCTCCCTGTCTCTCCCTGTAAAAGATGTATGTACAGATAGTACTGCCTCCCTGTCTCTCCCTGTAAATCATATAGGCACAGATAGTACTTCCCCCCATCTCTTCCTGTAAATGATGTAGGTACAGATAGTACTGCATCCCTGTCTTCCCCTGTAAATGATGTAGGTACAGATAGTACTTTCTCCCTGTCTCTCCATTCAAATGATGTAGGTAAATATAGTGCTGCCTGCCTGTCTCTGTCTGTAAATGATATAGGTACAGATAGTACTGCCTCCTTGTCTCTCCCTGTAAATGGTGTATATACAGATAGTACTGCCTCCCTGTCTCTCCCTGTAAATCATATAGGTACAGATAATGCTGCCTCCCTGTAAATCATATAGGTACAGATAGTACTGCCTGGTGTTTCTTCCCTGTTTTTCTCCACGGCTGTGGACAGGTGTAACCTTGGCCTCTTCACCACCACATGTGAACATTTAGCCGACACAATACAGGTAGCCACCTCTGTCAGTACATTATGGTGATGGGAGGAGGACGCCCTTCAGCCACAGGACCCACCCTGAGAATTTGCCTTTTGGTCCTAGATTGAACCTCGGACTAAGTAATATAGCATTATCTGAGACTTAACAGAGAAGACCCTCAATATAAAAGATGGTGGTGGGACGGAGCAAAATCTACTGATGAGGCAGAAGGTGTTCCAGACCAACTTGTAGCTTGGACACCATACACTCTTCATGGCATTGTCCATCTGATCGCCGTCATACTAAGATCCCAGGAGAAAGAGGGTGGCGTGAAATTCTGAAGCCCCTTAACTGGACACCAAGAGATCTCCCCCCATCTTTGTAATGCTTCGTGGTCTTATTGACCCATAATTCTCGAAGTTCATTGTCTTTGAGCTCGACTGCCGATCGTGTCGTCTGAGGGTCCCCGGGACCCCCGTCCGCTGTGAGGGTTGAAACATGGAGAAGTAAACCTCACTTTGGAACGTCTCCTCCGAGCGAGCGGGATTGGTGAGATTGATGTTTTTTTCATGGCAGAAGCAGAGCCCGGGGGCAGATGTGATTGTCTTGTTTAGGGACATGAAAGCTCCACGCGTGGCTGAGATCTGCCTGACAATGGGAATTACCAGTCGTTCGCTTTGAATTAGGGGACGTCGGTGGCAGAAGATGCGGATCTCTTGTACTATGAAAGCGGCGGCATACTGCCCGGGGAGGCAGGAGGAGCAGAGCCTTCACGCTACACCACAAGGAACAGCAAAGTCTCTTCTTAGGTCAGGGAAGAGACAATGTGCCGCTGCCATCTCCTTGTGATGGGAGGTGGTGGCGCTCCCTCATAGCACCGAGACGCCATGCAGATGCGATATGACTCCTGGCACCCCAAAACCTTCCCCGGGTCATAAGGAAAACTGCACAGGGCTGAAGATATTACTTCTCTATGGCTAGAATAAATAATTGTATAAATCTCATAGATGGAAAGTACAGTAGTGATGGACAGATCCTGGGGCAAAGCTGCTCTGAGTGTTACTATACAGGGTGATCCTGCCTATCTATTACTCGAGATCAGTGACATCACTGAGAATACAGCCTATCCATCACTAGAGATCAGCGGTGACATCACTGAGAATACAGCCTATCCATCACTAGAGATCAGCAGTGACATCACTGAGAATACAGCCTATCCATCACTAGAGATGAGTGACATCACTGAGAATACAGCCTATCCATCACTAGAGATCAGCAGTGACATCACTGAGAATACAGCCTATCCATCACTAGAGATCAGCAGTGACATCACTGAGAATACAGCCTATCCATCACTAGAGATCAGTGACATCACTGAGAATACAGCCTATCCATCACTAGAGATCAGTGACATCACTGAGAATACAGCCTATCCATCACTAGAGATCAGTGACATCAATGAGAATACAGCCTATCCATCACTAGAGATCAGCGGTGACATCACTGAGAATACAGCCTATCCATCACTAGAGATCAGCGGTGACATCACTGAGAATACAGCCTATCCATCACTAGAGATCAGCGGTGACATCACTGAGAATACAGCCTATCCATCACTAGAGATCAGTGACATCACTGAGAATACAGCCTATCCATCACTAGAGATCAGTGACATCAATGAGAATACAGCCTATCCATCACTAGAGATCAGCGGTGACATCACTGAGAATACAGCCTATCCATCACTAGAGATCAGCGGTGACATCACTGAGCATACAGCCTATCCATCACTAGAGATCAGTGACATCACTGAGAATACAGCCTATCCATCACTAGAGATCAGCGGTGACATCACTGAGAATACAGCCTATCCATCACTAGAGATCAGTGACATCACTGAGAATACAGCCTATCCACCACTAGAGATCAGCGGTGACATCACTGAGAATACAGCCTATCCATCACTAGAGATCAGCGGTGACATCACTGAGAATACAGCCTATCCATCACTAGAGATCAGTGGTGACATCACTGAGAATACAGCCTATCCATCACTAGAGATCAGCGGTGACATCACTGAGAATACAGCCTATCCATCACTAGAGATCAGTGACATCACTGAGAATACACCCTATCCATCACTAGAGATCAGCGGTGACATCACTGAGAATACAGCCTATCCATCACTAGAGATCAGTGACATCACTGAGAATACAGCCTATCCATCACTAGAGATCAGTGACATCACTGAGAATACACCCTATCCATCACTAGAGATCAGCGGTGACATCACTGAGAATACAGCCTATCCATCACTAGAGATCAGTGACATCACTGAGAATACAGCCTATCCATCACTAGAGATGAGTGACATCACTGAGAATACAGCCTATCCATCACTAGAGATCAGTGACATCACTGAGAATACAGCCTATCCATCACTAGAGATCAGCAGTAACATCACTGAGAATACAGCCTATCCATCACTAGAGATCAGCGGTGACATCACTGAGAATACAGCCTATCCATCACTAGAGATCAGTGACATCACTGAGAATACAGCCTATCCATCACTAGAGATCAGCAGTGACATCACTGAGAATACAGCCTATCCATCACTAGAGATCAGGGGTGACATTACTGAGAATACAGCCTATTCATCACTAGAGATCAGCGGTGACATCACTGAGAATACAGCCTATCCATCACTAGAGATCAGCAGTGACATCACTGAGAATACAGCCTATCCATCACTAGAGATCAGCGGTGACATCACTGAGAATACAGCCTATCCATCACTAGAGATCAGTGACATCACTGAGAATACAGCCTATCCATCACTAGAGATTGGTGGTGACATCACTGAGAATACAGCCTATCCATCACTAGAGATCAGTGACATCACTGAGAATACAGCCTATCCATCACTAGAGATCAGTGACATCACTGAGAATACAGCCTATCCATCACTAGAGATCAGGGGTGACATCACTGAGAATACAGCCTATCCATCACTAGAGATCAGCAGTAACATCACTGAGAATACAGCCTATCCATCACTAGAGATCAGCAGTAACATCACTGAGAATACAGCCTATCCATCACTAGAGATCAGCGGTGACATCACTGAGAATACAGCCTATCCATCACTAGAGATCAGTGACATCACTGAGAATACAGCCTATCCATCACTAGAGATCAGCGGTGACATTACTGAGAATACAGCCTATTCATCACTAGAGATCAGCGGTGACATCACTGAGAATACAGCCTATCCATCACTAGAGATCAGCAGTGACATCACTGAGAATACAGCCTATCCATCACTAGAGATCAGCGGTGACATCACTGAGAATACAGCCTATCCATCACTAGAGATCAGCGGTGACATCACTGAGAATACAGCCTATCCATCACTAGAGATCAGTGACATCACTGAGAATACAGCCTATCCATCACTATGGGCATTATGTGGGCACTATATAGAGTCAGCCAGGGAGGCATCAGACATCACGGGCCGCAGTATAGACACCATACACCAGCGCCGGCGGCTTTCGCTTCCCCTTACGCTGCAGCATCTCGCACACAGTCAGGATTTCAACAGATTTGGCACAAACAGGATCCGCCAGGCTGTGCATCACACGAGCAGCTCCGGCAGCCTCTGGGCCTCAGAAATCTGCATCCAATTTACAAGACTTCATCGTAGGAACCAGAAAACTTCCTCTACATACTCCACACCCGACAGGTTCTGCTGGGAATCTCAGCACCTACTCCTCTCTGCTATGCTGCGACTGAACTGAACAGAATGACAATGTGCAGGGGGATGATTTACACTACACTAAGGCAGCGCGGCAAGAAGGGGTTACACTAGGCACTGAATTGGTGCTGCTACCACCAGTGATGATGTTACATTCAGGAAGCAGCACTGTGTACATACAGTAGTGTGCACTAGAATTTACATATGGGACAGCTGTCGAGAGTTTGAGTGGTCAAAGGTGAGAAGGAAGCCTTGATTTACCTTTCATCCACTTCATGGACCCTCTTGAGTAGGAAAGGCAGACATGCTTACAGGCTAGGCCCCCCTCCTCTCTTGCACACACCCCTACCTAAGCCCCACCCCTATTTCCATGTTCCCTCCTTGTCTGTCTTTTCTAGAAGACAGACTTCACCTAACAACAGGCAGTGGGCAGCAATTTGCAGGGAGACCCCTAATGGCCAAGTATTTAGAACTGTTTTTTGGTGAGTCATGTGATTTAGGATTCACCTAGGAGATCACATGGAGGGAAGGCATTATCTTAATAGGTGCCGCCCATGTGTTCACTTCGGTGGGAGATTCCGCAGACTAGATACCATTGTGACAAATAATTATTAGATCAGGATGAGCTGCAGTGTAAAGCATGGGGGGAAACCGGGAAAGAGCCTGAGCCCTAGATGAGATCAGAGGTTGATGTGAGATATGAGGATCCAAATGAGACGGCTGACACCATGACACTGCTGACCACCGTCCTGGTTCCTCCACCTACAGGACATGCACAATGCAGGTCCACGATGGGCCCCCTCTCCCTCATCCCCCCTGAGTATAATGAATGAGTTTTATAAATCCTGGTACTTATCTCAATAGGTGACATGTGAGATGAAGGAATTTTCCATTTCCCGTTTCCCCCCCTCCCCCTATCTTCGCTGTTAGGCGCTTTATTCCGTTTCGTGGACACAGATTCCTTGTTACCTGGTGAAGTCTCTATCAGATCCGCTTCTCGCTGACATGAAGTTGTCACTTAGAGGAGTTTATAGACATCAGTCGTACAGACACCTGCCAGGAGGATCTAACCGAGAGACGGGGATATCGTGTACACTCTACCGAGATGCCGTATCTGCCGTACCTCGCTGTATGACGAGCCGCACTGACAGCTGGAGCCTCAATGAGGACAAAACTAATAAAGTCTATATAATGGTTCTGGGTTATTCGATGTTCTGGACTATTAGGTGGTGATAGAAAAGTCTATGGTCACTTACAAGATGAAGGAGGATGAGTAGGACTGTGTGTTCCTGGACTTTCTGGAATATCAGAGTTACTGGTTTTACTGGTTCCATGTAATTGTGTTAGTGTAAAGACAAGGGATTCACCTGCTAGCAGATGGAAGGGCCCCAGAGCAAAGATCATGGTGGGTCCTGGGTGATTCTGGTTCTCTTGGTGTTCCTCTGATGGGTGATGCCAGGTCTTCGCTTGGTGATTCTCTGATGGGTGATGCTGGCTCTTCGCTTGGTGTTCCTCTGATGGGTGATGCCAGGTCTTCGCTTGGTGTTCCTCTGATTGATGATGCTTGCACCTCTCTTGGTGTTCCTCTGATGGGTGATGCCAGGTCTTCTCTTGGTGTCCCTCTGATTGGTGATGCTTGCACCTCTCTTGGTGTTCCTCTGATGGGTGATGCTTGCACCTCTCTTGGTATTCCTCTGATGGGTGATGCTTGCACCTCTCTTGGTATTCCTCTGATGGGTGATGCTTGCACCTCTCTTGGTATTCCTCTGATGGGTGATCCTGGCTCTTCGCTTGGTGTTCCTCTGATGGGTGATGCTGGCTCTTCTCTTGGTGTTCCTCTGGTAATGCTTGCACCTTTCTTGGTGTTCCTCTGATGGGTGATGCTGGCTCTTCTCTTGGTGTTCCTCTGATGGGTGATGCTGGCTCTTCTCTTGGTATTCCTCTGATGGGTGATGCTGGCTCTTCTCTTGGTGTTCCTCTGATGGGTGATGCTGGCTCTTCTCTTGGTATTCCTCTGATGGGTGATGCCAGGTCTTCGCTTGGTGTTCCTCGGATTGATGATGCTTGCACCTCTCTTGGTGTTCCTCTGATTGATGATTCTTGCACCTCTCTTGGTGTTCCTCTGATGGATGATGCTTGCACCTCTCTTGGTGTTCCTCTGATGGGTGATGCTTGCACCTCTCTTGGTGTTCCTCTGATGGGTGATGCCAGGTCTTCTCTTGGTGTCCCTCTGATTGGTGATGCTTGCACCTCCCTTGGTGTTCCTCTGATGGGTGATGCTTGCACCTCTCTTGGTATTCCTCTGATGGGTGATGCTTGCACCTCTCTTGGTGTTCCTCTGATGGGTGATCCTGGCTCTTCGCTTGGTGTTCCTCTGATGGGTGATGCTGGCTCTTCTCTTGGTGTTCCTCTGGTAATGCTTGCACCTCTCTTGGTGTTCCTCTGATGGGTGATGCTGGCTCTTCTCTTGGTATTCCTCTGATGGGTGATGCTGGCTCTTCTCTTGGTGTTCCTCTGATGGGTGATGCTGGCTCTTCTCTTGGTATTCCTCTGATGGGTGATGCTAGCTCTTCTCTTGGTGTTCCTCTGATTGGTGATGCTTGCACCTCTCTTGGTGTCCCTCTGGTAATGCTTGCACCTCTCTTGGTGTTCCTCTGATGGGTGATGCTGGCTCTTCTCTTGGTGTTCCTCTGATGAGTGATGTTGGCTCTTCTCTTGGTGTTCCTCTGATGGGTGATGCTGGCTCTTCTCTTGGTATTCCTCTGATGGGTGATGCTTGCACCTCTCTTGGTGTTCCTCTGATGGGTGATGCTGGCTCTTCGCTTGGTGTTCCTCTGATGGGTGATGCTAGCTCTTCTCTTGGTGTTCCTCTGATTGGTAATGCTTGCACCTCTCTTGGTGTTCCTCTGATGGGTGATGCTTGCACCTCTCTTGGTGTTCCTTGGATAGGTGATGCAGAATTTTCTCTTGGTGTTACTCTGATGGGTGGTGCCGACTCTTAACTTGGTGTTCTCTGAATAGGTAATGCTGGCCCTTCTCTTGGTGATCCTCAGATGAGTGATGCTGGCTCTTCTTTTGGTGTTCCTCAGATGAGTGATGCTGGCTCTTCTTTTGGTGTTCCTCTGATGGTTGATGCTGGCTCTTCCTTTAGTCATGTTTCAGGTGTCAGACTCTCTTGGCGTGTGAGATGCTAGAAACGGCTCGGTAACTTTACTTGAGCTTTGAGCAATGTGTGTTTTTTAAATATGGCATAATGGAAAAGATAAAGCTTTTAATCTACTGAGCTGGATCTGTCCTTCAAATGAATGATGAGGATTACAGCTCTGAAGCTGCAGGCTTTTTAATGCAGCTCTTGGCTATGGTTATAGGTATGAGTGTTCATTTTGGATACATTTATTGGCTGTTTTCAACAAACACAGAAAAAAACAGGAAATATTACATGAAAAAGGAAGTATCGATATAAAATCTATAAAAAAAAAACACAGAAGAGAAAGTGATATAAATAACTATGGGATTGTGAGAAACACAACACGAGGGCGGATCGGTGACGTGTAGGCTGTGATCCTCCACTTCACACAACTGGCCTTTAGTTTAAGTAGGGGGCGCTGTATCTATCTGGTCATCAGGGACTGACTGCTACCAGTAATAACTAACAGCATGGTGAGTGCAGCTCTGGAGTAAAACACAGGATGTGTCAATGGAAGAATAGAAGACACCATAAGTAAAATAAACTCGAAGATCATACAAATCTTTATTTTTGGTTCTTATATTTAACCCTTTATTTGAGGTGTTTTCTATAAGGGGTCCCCTTCCCCACACGATATGATTAGAGGGAAGATATATATGTATATATAGTAATCGGACAGTTACTGTGATGTTACTCATTATAGCCAGTTCTGTAGTGTTATACAAGTGTGATGTTGGTACCTGTGTTGGCCGGTTTGTTGTCCCCGAATGGTCAGTAACTTCCGGGATTGTTGCTGGTGCCTTGGGCACTTGTCACTGCAACCTGGAGTGGTAGTAGACCCACCCGGGATGTTGGTACCGCCACCTACAGGTAAACGGTGGTGTGTGTTGGTGCAGGTGCAGCTAGATAAGACAGAGTCCCGTGCATTTAGTATAAAAATAGGACACTTTACTGAACACTGTGAAAGGTGAACAGTACACCTTATACAGGTAGTGCAAATCTTTACATAGTTGGTGACAATAGAGGAAAAACAGTGCTTTGTAGAAGTAGGTGCTTGTAGTAGTGCTTTGTTAAGAGAAGGAAGAGGAGCGGAGTTGCCAGAGAAGCCCTGCCCAATATAGCATATGTACTCTGTCAGAACTGAAGTGCAGATAAGAAGAAGTGATACTTGTACTTACATATTGACTATAGTCTGACCGCCTTCTGCCCCCTAGTTGCATAGAACCTGTCCAAGGTTGGTAGCACGAGCTCCAGTCGTCGGTTATCTGGGTGTCGTCCTGTGCTGCGCAGTAGGATACATAAACCTATTCTTGGTAGCTTTGTCCTACTGGGTTCAGTTTCTCTTGTTTCAGGAGACTCCCGTGCGTGTTCTAGATGGGTTCCTGGCGTGGGCTAGTGTGATCCTAGGTGGCTTCTCTCCCCTAAGGTGAGCTTAGCACTGCACATAACTGTAGTAGTTGCTTGCATAAAGAAAGTCTCTCTGAGAGCTAGCTTCTCACATGTCTATCCTCTAGAAAACTAGTCTTAACTAACTCACTTCCTCCACCAGGTAAACTCATCCTACAGGGGTAAATCTAAACCCTCCTATGAGTGGTGGGGCTGAGTGTGTGCGAGATGAAAGGGAAGGGAAGGACACATGGTATAACATAGTTAAACCTTTGACTCTACAGCCGTGCATAAAAGACATAAAAAATGGTAGTGGGGAAAATAAGGTACTACATCTCCCGCTGGTTAACCTGAGAGAAAACTTTACACAGGTGCCAAGGAACAGCACCCTATGCTGGGTCACCACATGTACCCGCCTGGCCTCCGCGCTATAAATACTATATCAAACTTAGACATTCGGGAAGGGAAGGAGGGAGGAAGAAGAAATAAAGGAAGGAGAAGAGATTTCATGCAAAGCAGCTTCCACTTTCCCTCGCTGATTCTCTTGTGGAACGTTCCGGGTGCGGAGGGGGGTGGGGTGATATAATGGCTGCAGATATGTCTCACTAAGGTTATTATTACGATCCAGCTGGTATCAGGCAGAGGTGGAGCCCTCTCTCTGTCACAGAATCACTCCAGCTTTATGTTGATGATCCTTCTCCTCTTGGGGCTCGGCTGCTGTTACCACCTTTCTGGTTTCACGATACATGTCATATATCTGTATACCCCACTGGATCACCAGGTATCAGGTACTGTGTATACCACCGGATCACCATAACCACCACATGGTGACTAATACTGCCATATTACTAAATAACATTCACTTCACATTGACCAGTATCCCCCATACACTGATCCAGGGGCGGAACTACCGCCGTAGCAGCCGTAGCGGCTGCTACGGGGCCCCGCCGCATCAGGGGGCCCGTGGCGCGGGCCCCCGGAGCTGACATAGTCTGCAGCACCCGGCGGCCGAGCAGGCCTCCCGGGTGCTGCAGCGGTTTGGGGTCCGGGGGTGTCCTGGTACCTGGGGGCAGCACTGGTAACGGACTCAGCATCCGCCCGGGCTAGTACTTCCGGGTCACGGAGCGTTTGTGCCGGAAGTACAGGCCGGGGGGCGGACTCTGAGCTCTCTGGTACCTGTGCTGCCGGAAATAGGACGGGAGGCGCGAGGGGCCCCCCCTTGTCATCCAGTCCTATCCCCGGCAGCACAGGTACCAGAGAGTTCAGAGTCCGCCCCCCGGCCTGTACTTCCGGCACAAACGCTCCGTGACCCGGAAGTACCAGCCCGGGCGGACGCCGACTCCGGTACCAGTGCTGCTTTGGAATCCCCGGGACACCCCCCAGGAAGCCACCTGGGGAGAAGCAGAGAAGACAGCCGACGGGGGAGTTAGGTGAGTTGTGTTGTTTTTTTGTTTTTTTTTTTATCTGCTTTGCAGGGGGGGCATCTATGGGGGGATAATAAAGGGGGGCATCTATGGGGGATATACAGGGGGGGCATCTATGGGGGGTATACAGGGGGGGGGCATCTATGGGGATATACAGGGGGGTGGCATCTATGGGGGATAATACAGGGGGCCATCTATGGGGATATACAGGGGGGGGCATCTATGGGGGATATACAGGGGGGTGGCATCTATGGGGGATAATACAGGGGGCCATCTATGGGGATATACGGGGGGGTATCTATGGGGGATATACAGGGGGGGGCATTTATGGGGGATAATACAGGGGGCCATCTATGGGGGATAATACAGGGGGCCATCTATGGGGGATATACAGGGGGGTGGCATCTTTGGGGGATAATACAGGGGGGGCATCTATGGGGGATAATACAGGGGGTGGCATCTATGGGGGATAACACAGGGGGCCATCTATGGGGGATAATACAGGGGGGTGGCATCTCTGGGGGATAATACAGGGGGGGGCATCTATGGGGGATAATACAGGGGGGGGCATCTATGGGGGATAATACAGGGGGGGGGCATCTATGGGGGATAATACAGGGGGGTGGCATCTATGGGGGATAATACAGGGGGGGCATCTATGGGGGATAATACAGGGGGTGGCATCTATGGGGGATAATACAGGGGGGGGCATCTATGGGGGATAATACAGGGGGGGGCATCTATGGGGGATATTACAAGGGGCCATCTATAGGGGGATTATACAGGGGGCCATCTTTAGGGAGAGAACATAAGGGGCATCTATAGGGGGACAACATGAGGGGAATCTTTAAGGGGGGGGCAACATGGGGGACCATCTATGAGGGGGATGGAAAGCACAGGGCGGTCATTTATAAGGGGCTAACACGGGGGCATCTGTAAGGGAGAATACACAGAGGGGCATATACTATAAGGGGCTCACATAGTGTTAGGGCTACCAACTAAATGAGGGTGTAAAGGGGCCAATACAGATGTGCAGTGTGTATAGAGATGAGGATGATGCCAGTATAAGGAGCCTAATATGTTTGTCTGGCAGATTCTGTGGATTCGTGGCTCGGAGAAGTTCTCATAACGGCCCAGGACGGATGGAGAAGAAAAGGAAAAGGGAAGAACTCTGATCAGAGAAGACGTCCCCTGTGAGTCACCTGATATAACTGCACTGTAATGTATTTGGTGTACAGAACCTGTGTAGAGCTGAGTGTGTTGATGGCGTAGTGGTCGATTGATCGAGGGAGGGGGGGGCCCCAATCAAAAGTTTGCTATGGGGCCCAGCCATTTCTAGTTACGCCCCTGCACTGATCTATATAGAGGAAGATACCAATGGTATACAGGCTTTGCACACTATCTAAATGATTACAGTGCAGTTGTCAGGCTGGGGAGACACGGACAAGACAGTGAGCCCTGAACTTGCCCCAACCAATGTTCCCTGCCTACTTACCACGGACGACCCTAAACGGTCGCGGACAACCACGGAGTCGGTCCCTACAAGTGAACACACAAACGTAGACGGACAAACAAAACACAATGGAGGATAGTCAGCTAACAGAGTCAAAAACCAAACGGACAACACAGTTCAAAATCAGAAAGAGAGCGGATAGTCAGATGTCAAGCAAGAGGTCAGAAGACGGGCAGAGCAATAGCAAGGGGATTAGGACAGGGAACGCTGGGAAAGGAGCAGGGGAGCTGGGACTAGTAACAACTAATGGACAGCAGGGAAGTGAGTAGCTGGCTGCTTTTTATCCAAAGTCAGAGACTAGGTCCAGCAGCTGATTGGAGCAGCCCTGACCCCAGCACCAAGTACAGCTGAACAGACCTAGCAGTGCAGTAACCCCTGCACTGGCGGAAGTCTGACAGGCAAGGCAGGTGTGGCTGGAAAGTAAAACATAATTTAGACAATACAGTCAGTGCAACAGCAGACATAAACCCAGCGCTTCCTCGGTCGCCCGGCACGGACTGAAGAGCGCAAAGTCACATTCCTAACAGCAGTTACATCCAGTGTCTCACATAGGTGTCTTCTCTGATCAGAGTCGCTCATGATTCCTTTTCTTCTCCATTTGGCCCGACCATCATGAAGACCTCATCTCCACAGGATCTGCCAAACATTTTAAGCTCTTTGCTCCAGCACCATCCTCGCCTCTATACAAAGCACTCTCTTACATTGCTCTATACAGTAACAGTACCCACTTTGTGCCCCCATGTAGTATTTAGGCCTAACAGAACCTTCAGAACCTCAAACAGCACATAGGCCCTCTCTGACATAAAATTGTAGTAATGCCCCATCTGTACTCTCAGAGATAACTCCCACCCTGTGCCCCCATATAGTAGCCAGGCCCCTTAGTGTCTCCATAAAGTGGTTAGGCCTTCTCTGTGCCCCCTAAATATTACTTAGGTCCCTTTGTCTCTATATAATTGTTAGGCCCCTGTGTGCCTCCATATATTATAGGTGCTCTCCTGTCATATATTAATTAGGTTCCCCTGTGCCCCCATATAGTAGTTAGGCCCCTGTGTGCCCTCATATAGTAGTTAGCTCCCTCTGTGTTCATATAATAGACCCCTCTGTGTCCTCATATAGTAGTAGTCCCCCTCTGTGTCCCTATATAGTAGTATTTAGGCCCCCTCTGTGTCCCCATTTAGTATTAATTAGGCCCCCTCTGTGTCCCCATATAGTAGTAGTTAGGCCCTCTCTGTGTCCCCATATAGTAGTAATTAGGCCCCCTCTGTGTCCCCATATAGTAGTAGTTAGGTCCCCTCTGTGTCCCTATATAGTAGTAGTAAGACCCCCTTTGTGTCCCCATATAGTAGTAATTAGGCCCCCTCTGTGTCCCCTTATAGTAGTAGTTAGGGCCTGTCTGTGTCCCCATATAGTAGTAGTTAGGCCCCCTCTGTGTCCCCATATAGTAGTAGTTAGGCCCTCTCTGTGTCCCCATATAGTAGTAATTAGGCCCCCTCTGTGTCCCCATATAGTAGTAGTTAGGTCCCCTCTGTGTCCCTATATAGTAGTAGTAAGACCCCCTTTGTGTCCCCATATAGTAGTAATTAGGCCCCCTCTGTGTCCCCATATAGTAGTAGTTAGGTCCCCTTTGTGTCCCCATATAGTAGTAATTAGGCCCCCTCTGTGTCCCCTTATAGTAGTAGTTAGGGCCTGTCTGTGTTCCCATATAGTAGTAGTTAGGGCCCTATTCCACAGTAACGATAATCGGCCGGATTGGCCCCATTTGGCCCGATTCGGCCGATAATCGTTTGGTGAAATAGAGAGAACGATCAGCCGATTGGCTGATCGTTCATTTAGGGCCAGACCTAAAATCCCATCGGTTCCCCCACCCCGCATCGCTACGGTTGAATAACGGTGCGCGGCAGGCGACCGACGATTTGACAGGCTGCAGCATCATACATTACCTGTCAGGTCTTCTCGGCGCTGTCTTCATCCCCAGGTCCTGCGCGCTCTATCTTCAGAATGGCCGGTCAGATGACGGAGCGCTCAGCCAATCACAGGCCGGGACCGCCTCTATTCTGAAGATAGAGCGCGCGGGACCCTGGGAGGAAGACAGCGCGGAGAAGAAGTCTGGACAGGTAATGTATGATGCTGCAAGGACATCGGTAACGATGTCCCTGCAGCCCTCGCTCAACGATCATCGGGCCATGGAATAGGCCCAGTAAACGAGCGGCGATCAGCCTCAGTCAGCAGTTCTTTCTCATCAATATGAGTATTTACCTACCTGAGACCCCTGACCCAGGACCCCCAGTGTAACAACCCCCTCCAATACACAGCAGAGTCCACAGTGCGGTCACAGCAGGTGATTAGTGTCTACAAGGGCAGACGTCTCACACCTCATGTAAACATATAACCAGCACAGACGAGGGTCCCCGGTGGATAAACATGCAGGAACATGTCAGCGATGTAGCAGAGCCGTCACCGCGAGCCAGGGAAATGTGATCATAATTATCACAGCTCATAATCCTGCTAAATACATAGTGAGAAATGGATATCAGCAAAATGATCACAGACAACAAACACAGCCCCCCCCAGATAGTGTCTCTCTGCTATGCCAGGCTGACTGTAGGACAGGTATATACAATGTATTACTCTCTGGTATCAGCCATGTCAGGCTGGGGGGGGGGGGGGGAGTTGACGGCTGATTCCTCTCCTCGTCGGGTGTGGTTGTGCGGGTGGAGCTGCTGAACCAGGCCAGGTTTGACCAGTTGAACAAAGGGTTAAGCCAGAGTCACCCCTATGGAAAGAGCAGAGGAGGCTGAGGCTCCTGATGTGACCCAGAGGTCCCAGAGTGGGATCTGCCCCGGACAGCCCTCAGCTATAGGACCAGGCCCAGACGGTGACGGCAGTGACCCAGGAGGGGACTTGATGGCGGCCATCATACAAATGGAATCTCTGATGCAGGAGGATAGACCAGAAAGGGTGAGTCTACATCTAATGCCCCCCTTTCCGCAGCTCAACCTGTGGTGGACTCACAGCAGGGGATGAGCGGTGGGCAGAGTATGAAGGTTCCCTCAGTAACATCACATGATGCTGTTTCGGCTTGTGGTAGCAGTAAGAGTGTCAGGGCGATTACGGCTGTGAAGCCGGACATTGTTGGGAAGGTTGGCGGCCCAGCGGGAGGCTGCATGTCTCTGGCATCGGGGGGCCACAGCAAATCGGACAAGGTTAAGGCTGTGGACCCTGTGCCGGAGATGAGGAGCAAGGGCGCAGATGAGCGGTGCCACTGGGTGCCGGGTGGTAAAGCAGGCTCTGCGGTGGGGTCTGCTGTCGGGGTGTCACCTGTGGTGGTTTCTAGTGGAGGAACCGTGTCTGCTGCTGGGACAGGTGGCACCTCGGCAGGAATAATAAAACCGGCCACAGCTGGACTGGCAAATGCTGCCACTAAGGCACTGAAAAACCTTAAAGAGACTGTTACCACACCTACTGGGACCATACTAGAGAATGAACATGCTGCTGATGGTGGAACAACATCCAGACTAACTACTACTGTAAAGATGGTGACAAGTCATGTGACCTGTGAGGTGGAGGGGGCTCCTGGCATAGAGTTGGCAGTTGCTGTTACAGCGGTGGACGGAGACTTGCCAGGTTCCCCCGGGGAAGCTGAGGTCACTCCTTGCATTACCCTATCTGTGTCTTCTGGTCCAGGACTGAATGGTGGTGTGAATGGTGGAGAGGAAGTGAGGAAGGATGGGGATCATTATGAGTGGATGGATGTTGGGGATCAGAGGATGAGCGGAGGGGATGGATGCATGGTTCCTGTGGAGAGTGATGCTGGTGTGGTTGGTCCGTATGAACCCCCGGCAGCGGCTGTGAGGAGCTATGTGAGTATTGCTGCCAGGTCACGTAGGCTGTATGAGAGAGCTGCACCCCCTGGTCCTGGGAATAGTGACACCCAAAGGCGCTTTTTGGAGACTTTTATGATCCGTTAACACCTTGACCTTATGCTTTGCTCCCTCAAGGAAATGCCTCCATTCATCAAAGGCCCACTTGATGGCCAATAGTTCTCTATTACCAATATCATAATTACACTCAGTACGAGAAAACTGCCTGGAAAAGTAGACTACCGGTCTGAGATTTGTGAGAGTCTCGGACCCTTGAGAAAGAACTACTCCAACTCCAACCTCAGAAGCATCAACCTCAATGACAAATGGCTGTTCACTATCAGGTTGAATAAGTACGGGAGCCTCAGAAAAACACCTTTTCAACTGTTCAAATGCTTGTATAGCTTCGGGACTCCATCCTTCTGGTGTATTGAAAGCGGTTTTCCATTCATCTCCTTCCCTTATTCTTATCAGGTTGTATGCCCCACGTAGGTCAATTTTAGAAAACCATTGGGTTCCCACAATCTGATTGAATAAGTCAGGAATAAGAGGAAGAGGATGTCGATTCTTTATGGTGATCTTATTTAATTCACGGTAATCAATACAGGGTCTGAGACCACCATCCTTCTTCCCCACGAAAAAGAATCCAGCACCTAGGGGAGAACAGGAGGGACGGATATGGCCTTTGCGAAGACTTTCCTGAATATATTCTCGCATGGCCTCCCTCTTTGGTCTGGACAAGTTAAAAATTCTCCCCTTAGGGTACCTGGATCCAGGGATCAAGTCAATCGCACAATCATAGGGACGGTGCGGTGGCAGAACTTCCACAGATTTCTCATCAAACACATTGACAAAGTCAGCTAAAAACTCAGGAATCTCTCCCTCCATAGAGCAGTCTGTGACACTGCAATACAGTGAGAAGAACACTTAGGACCCCATTTAATCAACTCCCTAGTGGACCAATCGAACACAGGATTATGTTGTTCCAACCAGGGCAAACCCAAAATTATTAGTTTCCATGACCAGAAAATCAAGAATCTCCTTGTGTACTGACCCAACCTGCACCTCCATAGAAGGAGTAATGTACCTGATTTTACCCTGGGCCAGGGGTGTAAAATCAGCACCAGTAATAGTCAATGGACACCTAAGCTGAAGCGGGCATATTCCCAGAGCTGACCAGAATGCAGAGTCAATGAAGTTGGCCGAGGCCCCCGAATCCACATGAGCATAACCGGAAAGACATTTGTCTCCCAAAAACAAAGAAATAGGCAACATTAATTTGTTTTTCTTTTCAAGAGGTACCTGGGCGCCTGAGTGACCCCCTTGATAATCACTCAGGCGCTGGAGTTTTCCCAGAGGTGGTTCTGGTCTGGAGGTACATTCCCTCACCCGGTGTCCGGCCTGTCCACAGTACAAGCAAGAGATTATGTTGTAGGCGGTAGGTCCGTCTAATCTTGGTATCCGCAGCAGCCAAGTTGCATTGGTTCATCTTGCAAAAGAGGAACAGAAGGACTTAACTTAGGAGTAGAAACTGAAGAGGAAAGGGTTTTAGAAGATTCAGGGGTGTCTTTCTCTCTGCGTTTGTCTCTGAGTCGTCTGTCCACCCGTATGGCTAAAGTCATGGTCTCCTCTAAAGTATCAGGGGTAGGGTACACTACCAATAGATCTTTAAGCTGATCCGACAACCCCATCCGGAACTGGCAACGCAGAGCTGGATCGTTCCAGCCGGATGGTACACACCACTGCCGGAACTCAGCACAATATTCTTCTACAGGTCTCTTACCCTGCCTAAGAGAAGTAAGCTGATGCTCTGCTACTGCCGCCTGGTCAGGGTCATCATATAATAGCCCTAGGCAGCAAAAAATTGATTCACTGAGGTCATCTCCATGGATTCAGGGGACAATGAAAAAGCCCACTCCTGAGGAGGACCCTGCAAGAGGGACATAATAATGCCCACCCTTTGGTCCTCGCCTCCAGAGGAGCGGGGGCGCAAACAAAAAAACAACTTGCACCCCTCTCTAAATGTTCGGAAACTCTTCCTGTCGCGATCTAGCAGTGCAGTAACCCTTGCACCGCCAGAAGTCTGACAGGCAAGGCAGGTGTGGCTGGAAAGTAAAACACAATTCAGACAATATTCAGTGCAAACAACAGACAAACTCAGCGCTTCCTCAGCTGCCCGGCACGAACCGAGGAGCGCAAAGTCATATTCCTAACAGTGAGTTGGAGGAGGAGTCCAGGAGACTGAATAGAGAGGAGGAGAGGGCCACTACTGCAACCTCTTCTCCTGCAGAGAGTCTGGATGAGGAAAGCAAACAGTGGCTAGAGAATAAGAGAAGATCGGGTGCCAGAAAAAAGAGAAAGAAGGTGAAGAAGAAGGAGTCTTCTTCCCTTGAGTGGGATCATTCCTTTCCCCTAACACTTGTCCAGATACCAGCT